>NC_041387.1:151497839-151510396 GCF_002162155.2 Triticum dicoccoides | reverse complement strand
ACACGTTCGTTGCTGGGTCATGTATGCCTGTCCCTGTAAGTTAGTACCACTTTGGGTTCACGACTAGCCATGTCAGCCCGGGTTCTTTGTCATATGGATGCTAGCGACACTATCATATACGTGAGCCAAAAGGCGCAAACGGTCCCAGGCCAGGTAAGGTGGCACCCGTGGGAATACCGTGCGTGAGGCCGCAAAGTGATATGATGTGTTACATGCTAGATCGGTGTGACTTAGGATCGGGGTCCTGACAGCTTTGGTATCAGAGCCTGACTGCCTATAGGATTACCAAGCCAAACTGGTCGAAGTTGAGTCTAGAAATTCTTTAGTTATATAAGGGAATTGATTGTGGTATGGAACGTAAGGCTCTTTTTACTCCTTATACCTCATGCCTTCTGATCCGAGTCATCTTATCTTCCTACGGGGTTAAGGAACTAGGCTTTCTCTTCTTTCTATCAGGATCACATGTTACTAATCCGTTGACTTATAGGATTGATGGATTTCAAGCCTCAGTTCAGTCTCCTCTATTTCCGTGTGTCATAGTTGGTTTTCGAAACCTTGATATTGTGCTTCTGAGTGGTTATGCCACCATTTTTGTAGCATGTCTCAAATATTTCTGAGCATTTACAGCCGTTATGTTGTCCGAGTCATCCCAGGTTTCTAAACAATCTGATGCACTTGCAAATGCTTTCCCTCTGGTTTTGATGTTCCATTGGGCCAAGTTAATCACACTAATTGCTGAGTTGAGGTATTCTATTACGTCGACATATATGTTGGAGTTATTATTATGACCCTAGGTGTCTTAGGTGATCATCTAGTAATCTAGCCATAATTTGTGTCCCAGTGTGATGATTCTGGCCTTTATTCTCGAAAGCATCCCGTGATGCCACTTAGTAGTAGGTATTCTATTCCTGGGTTCTTGAACCCGAGATTCACCCTACTTCATGTTGTTAGTATTTGCTAGTTCTTTTAGGATATTAGTAACTTTGTGATAGTCCTCGAGGTCCGTGGTATTTCCTTCTTCCAAATACTATGAACCATTTACGGTAGAAGTCCTCGCTGAACCGAAGGATCACAATCAGAGTACTCTTGAGGAGTTCTCCATTCATAATTGTGAATCTGCCAGTTCTACCTTTCCGCATGGGTTATCCGGAAGAAATGTTGAGCTCTGCTCAACATACTAATCTATGCATTCACAACTCAGAAAATTATATGTTCCTTGAGTTGACCCTCCTCATTTGTATTCCGACCCTAGTCTATCAATTGATAGTCAGGAATAGTTGTGCATTCGTCATCGATGCATATTATTCTTGTGGTCCGTCAAGCCATTCTATTCTGGAATGACTGGGAGAAACAAACTCCAGTACCTCATCCATATCCAGGATTGGGTCAAAGTAGTTGTATTCCACAGATCAAATGCAATCAAGCTCTTGATTCTGTTCTATCCTGAAGTATTACCCACTTTACGTCAGAAACATCATGAGAATTGCACCTTCTCTTATGAATTCTTGATGCAGTGATACTCTCGCCATCATCGTTCATTCCTTGGCCCCGTGTTGTTGCAACTGGAATACCGACAAATGAATTGTGATGTGTGAAATCAATACTCCTAGCAACTCGCTGCTTGGTAGTTAATGGACAATATTCTCATTCCTAGCATGTTGGTTATTAAATCATCATCCTAAGAATGATCGTGCTACCTAGTCCTTATTTCTGGTGCACTCTTCGATCAATGAGTTATGATTGTGTTAATCCCTCACTCTTTTGATCATATCATCTTGCCCTGAAAAGCAAGGTTGTTCTCGAGCTTGGTAACATATTGGTGGTTCGTGATTTTCTGAATATCTTCTCAGAAGTATTACCAGGCTCTCCCCTGACTGTTATGTTGAGCTCGTGATCAAGTTGGTTTTCTTATAAACCATCCCTTCTCCAAGAACCTGTGTTGGATACCCCTGAGCTAGTTGGTTAAGCTAAACAATAACTTGGAGAGTTGGAAGATAAAGCTTTGCTTAACTTGGTTCATCTCTAAGGGATATCTTCTATGTGTGTGTGTGTTGAAGAAAGATGATATCTTCATCGATTGGTCGCTGTGATAAGTTGTTGGACCTGTTGTCTTATCAATCCTTTGATTTGAGTACGGGCTATCGTCAAATCAAATCAGTACCAATGATGCTCGTAATGTTGTCTTACTCGTGGTTGATCCCTCGAGCATACACCATTACATCTTTTGGTATGACCAATACTATCACCGTGTTCACATGATGGCGGAAGTCCAGTGATATGGGAATTCCGATGAGTTGCTGTTGAGCCCATTAGCAGCATTTTGTCTCCCCCATGATTCATGTTGAACATCAACCTAGTGTTGAAAACTCTATAAGCAATGCCTTCGTGTTCCGTTCATGAAGCCCATGCTTGGATGGAAGAAGTGACTTCCTCGAATTCATGTGATTTAGGTGTGAGTTGCCGCCATGAATTTGAGAAAGGTTTGTTTTGTTTCCTCTGGAATCGTCCCAAGTTAGTCATGCACGTGCGAAGTGCCCTGTGGTTTGATAGGTTGGCCGCCTCCACTCCATATGTGTTCCTAGCACACCAAGCCACTGATTGGTTTGTTCGAGGAAAAGGAGTTGCTGTGCGAATACTAGTTCATGCACAAGATTCCAATATCCTCGAAGATGGTTCCCCACCTGAACTTGGTAGTGTTTTATCATAAGACTACCATGTGGTCATGCTTGTCTGAGACAACGTGTTCACATGTGTTTAGCAGAACCAGCTCATGTTTTGGAGCTTGCTATCTTAGTTCATTCCTCGAGAATCCCGCAACGCCATCTCGTCGAATCGTGTTGCAAACTTTCTTTCAGACATGCTGAGTCTGAAGTATCCTATCACCAACCGGATCTGTATCTCAGGCAGATATGATGGTTGGAACCTTTTCGACATTTGCATTTTGTTCCCAGCTTGCACCGCCTTGTGCCAATCTCCCTTGGATTGCCCTTCTCAGAAATTGTTGCTCGGGATCATCTTCAGAGGTGGTCCTACCATGGGTCCCATCCATTTCCTATAATAAGCAAATCATCCATTGCGTTGTCTTCAACAAGGTAGTCCACATCATCTATCCTAGTCCGGGTATGCCATTCCTTCGAACTCTTTCAACGATCAATTGTAAATTGCCTACGAAGAGTGTCAACGATCTATGGATCAAAAGTAATTCTTTTTGCCACTTAAGGGAGCAGTTCTTCGAGTCACCTTTTCCAAAGTGCCCCGTTACGGGATCGTGGAAATTATTTCCTCGCCATCTTGACACCATCCACCATCTTTCTAAGCGTGGAATTGTTGCCCACCAAATCAAACCCCGTCGTTGTTCCTCCATCCCTCTCGATGTGTTTTGTGTCTCAACTCGAGATGTTTCAACATCTCATTCCACGAGTTGATCTTGAGTGCTCGATCTCCGAGGAGACCATTTCCTATAGAGTATTCTTTTTGTCGCCATCGTGTTGGATGAAGATATCAAAAGCAAGGACGTCAAGTTCAATTGGAGCAATGAACCAACACCTTCGGGATGGGCAATTGGATCGACAAGTTCGTGTTAGCCAGTGTCCCCTTTGTCTTCTTACCTCGCGTATTGAATCTCGGGACGAGATTTTTGTTTAGTGGGGGTGAGCTGTCACAGCCCCAGATCAGCCTTGCTTGACTTTGCCTGCTCATCAAGTCATCATGTTTAAATTACTAAGAAACTTGAAATGGGGATGTTGAAACCCTAGCACTAAATGAGTTCAAGTAGGGCTTACTAAAATCTTTTCAATGAAACCAAAATGCCCTTCATAAATGTTCACCATCTTTGGTCCTGGCTAAACCCTCTACCAAAAATGGTTTCATATTTTTGGAGGCTATTCTAGATTTTTGAATTAATTCATAAGTATTTGAATTTGGACATTTAAATCTTATAATATTTTTAAATGTCTAAATAATCCTGAAAGTACTTGGGGGCTATTGGAAATAATTCAAATAGTGCCCACAATTTTTGTCGGGATTTTATAAAATGAGTTAGTATTTTTACTAATTCAAAACATATCAAAAAAATAGAAAACAGAACAAAAGTAGAAATTAGAGAGAGAGAGTACCTGGGCCACTTACCTGGCCTTACCTGTAGCCGGCCCATTAGGCAACCCAGCCCACCAGGCAGCCGTGCCATCTTCAACCTCCGCCATTAGGCAGAGGCGATGACGCACGCGCTCGCTGGGAGGCCTCCACCTCCTGCTTCCACCGAGGCGTTCCCGAGCCTCCCCCTCACGCCACCGCGATGCCATGAAACCCCCCTGGTGGCCCCTCTCTCCTCTCCCTCACTCGCTGCTCTCCCTCCCCCTCCTCTGTTTCTCCTACGTGCAGCCACCGAGCACAGCCGTTGCTGTCGACGAGCACCACCGCGGCCACCGGCCACCCCTCACCCTGCCGCTGCACCCAGAAGATCCGCCCCGTCGCCCTAGCCCTCTCTGCCGAGCCACGCGGCACCGGAAGCCCCCGAACAGCCTCACCAAGCTCGTCTTCGACCTCCCGACGCCGGAGATCCGCCTCGCCGCCCCGCTCAGCTCCGGCCTCCCCCGAGCACGCTGGCACCTCCATCGAATCCGCTGTGAGCTCCGCCGCACTTCCCCCCTAACCCTGCCGTCTTTTCCGATCTGTAGCTAGCCCCGCCGACGAAGCCGAACTCTGACCGCCGCCCTGAGCTTCGCTCCGGCGAGCTCCGACGCCCCCGTAGCCTCCCACCTGCTTCCCTGGATGCGGACGACGACGCGCTACGCCCCGGTGGTCTCCGCGCATCCAGCCGCCGCTCGTAGCGCAAGTCCGGCGAGTCGCCGCCGCGTTGTTGGTCGCCGCCAGCCAAAACTCCGGCGTGCTGACGTGGCAGCGTCATTAGCAGCTAATGGCGCCACTAATTGAACCCACACCCACTGACATATGGGCCCCACTTCCTAATTAACCCTGATTTAGTTTTGGTTGGATCAAACTAAACATGTAGGCCCCACAGGTCAGTTTGACCCGGCCACGTCACCTGTTGACCTGACCCCACATGTCAGTGACCCTAGCCATCACTCTGAGACTGACTAGCGGGTCCTGCTGGCCAGATTTGACCTGGACAACGCCTGTTGACTTGCTGACGTCACCGTGAGGTCATGCTGATGCATTAAAGCCTTTCTGGAATTAAAGTAAATCAGAAAGGTTTAGAAATTCCAAAAAATGCTTTAAACTTCAATAAATCATAGAAATTCAACCGTAGCTCAGATTGAAATAATTTATATATGAAAAATGATCCGAAAAATCCAATATATCCATCTGTACCATTTTCATGCATGTTAGAACAACTTATTACTACTGTTTAGGACAAATGGTATGAATGGCATTTAAATAACCACATGTGGAGTTTGAATTTGAATCTTGGATTCAAACCAACTCCATTTAACCTACTGCTAGATGCATTAGCTCAAATCACAGCATATTGCCATGTCATGATCATGCATCATATTATGCATTGCATTGATTGTGTTTCTTCCTTGTTTGTCGGTGTTTGTCCCCTCTTGATAGACGTGGTTCCGACGATGTGATCAATGACACCAATGAAGAGCTATACTATCTTCAGAAGTGCCAGGCAAGCAAAACGTCCTTATTCATTCCGATACAATCCCACTCTCTCGCTCCTGCTCTATTTTAT
Organism: Triticum dicoccoides; assembly: GCF_002162155.2. Lineage (NCBI taxonomy): Eukaryota > Viridiplantae > Streptophyta > Magnoliopsida > Poales > Poaceae > Triticum > Triticum dicoccoides. The sequence continues at coordinate 151,504,695 of NC_041387.1, read as the reverse complement.
TGCATTAGGACAACAACGATACAAGTGTTACTTGCTGCGGTAGCTAAACCCCTTTTCCTCTTCATGACCTGTCATTGCCACAGTAAATAGATGAAACCCACTAGCATGAGTAGGAGTTGTTTGAGCCTTGTTGTGCCTACTCATTCATGTTTGTTTGTCATGCCTGCTACTGCTTAGAGTTGAGTCAGGTCTGATTCATCAAGGATGAATTGGAGGTGTGTGAACATGTCCTACTGTGTGTGAGCTAAGTGTGTGAACACGATTTGGTAAAGGTAGCGGTGAGAGGCCATGTAGGAGTATATGGTGGGTTGTCTCATTGCAACCGTCCTCAGGAACTGAGTTCTGTGTTTGTGATCCATGAACAGTTACTACCACACATTGGGCTCCGAGCGCTCCAAGCTCTCTCGACTTATTAATCAACATGATCTCTGTCCAGGAGTTGCAACTAGTTTCTGGTGTATGTAGGTAGTGTTAGTAGTCTACCAAGTGGCACCCAATACAGGTGGGCTTGGGACAGACTAGGCATAGTGGCATGGTGTACCAAGTGGCACCCGGATGGTGGGCTTGGGAACCCTGCTCACATCGTTTGGGGCCGTGAGCGACACCCCGGCCGGATCTCCTTGCGGATGGAACCCGAATAGGCGATAAACCTGGACGAGAGACTTGTGTGGTTAGTCAGGTCATGGCCGACACCCTCGCTGGGCTTCCGCTTGAAGGTTGCCGAGTACATGTCGTGTAAACGGCGGTAAGTGGTGAGAGCGTGTGTGAAAAAGTACACCCCTGCAGGGTTAATATGATCTATTCGAATAGCCGTGTCCGCGGTAAAGGACTTCTGGGTTGCCTATACAGTTCATAGACAAGTGAAAGTGGATACTCTAAAATACGCAAGATAAGCGTGAGTGCTATGGATGGCGTTCTCGTAGGGAGACGGGAGCGGATCCATAGTGGTGTATTGATATGGTGAATATGTGGACTCATGTGCGCCACCTCAAAAGAGTTACTTGCAATCGTAGTTCAGGATAGCCACCGAGTCAAAGCTGGCTTGCTGCAGTTAAACCCCACCATCCCCTTTGTTGATAATGATGCATATGTAAGTCTTGCTGGGTACATTTGTACTCACGCTTGCCTATTTTACGTTTTTGCAGAGAGACTTCAGTCTCGCTAGTAGTTCCGCATGGACTTCAACGCTTAGCTTGTTACCTCAGCTACGATCTTGTGCCCTCGGCAGGATCTAGTAGATAGTCAGGCTTCTCAGCCTTTTTCATTTGTAGATGTCTGTACTCAGACATGTTAAGCTTCCACTTGTGCTTTGACTTGTATGCTCTGAGTGTTGGGTCATGAGACCCATGTTTGTAATATCTCGCTCCTCGGAGCCTATTGAATAAATACTTGAGTTGTAGAGTCATGTTGTGATGCCATGTTGTATTTGCACATATCGAGCATATTGTGTGTATGTTATTGAAATGCTTGGTATGTGTGGGATCTGACTATCTAGTTGTTTATCCTTGGTAGCCTCTCTTACCGGGAAATGTCTCCTAGTGCTTCCACTGAGCCTTGGTAGCTTGCTACTGCTCCGAAACACTTAGGCTGGCCGGCATGTGTCCTTCTTCGTTCCTGTGTCTGTCCCTTTGGGGAAATGTCACGCGGTGTCTACCGGAGTCCTGTTAGCCTGCTATAGCCCGGTTTACCGGAGTCCTGCTAGCCCAGTTGCTACAGCCTAGATTCACTTGCTGATGACCGACACGTTCGTTGCTGGGTCATGTATGCCTGTCCCTGTAAGTTAGTGCCACTTTGGGTTCACGACTAGCCATATCAGCCCGGGTTCTTTCTCATATGGATGCTAGCGACACTATCATATACGTGAGCCAAAAGGCGCAAACGGTCCCGGGCCAGGTAAGGTGGCACCCGTGGGAATACCGTGCGTGAGGCCGCAAAGTAATATGATGTGTTACATGCTAGATCGGTGTGACTTAGGATCGGGGTCCTGACAAATATAATCTTCTGGCATAGCCCTAAGGCTATTTACATGGCAGCGGAAGTCTATAAAAATGGCGGCGAAAGTCTTGACAGCATAACAGTCTGGCTGGGCTCCACAACTCACATAACTGGCAATATTACGGCCTAGCATGATGGAACAAGTGAATGACCTACAAAACTGGCATGACACGCCAGGTCAGTACATTGAATGTACTTGCAAGACAACCAAATACATAGCATCCAAACAAGCAGAAGACAAAGCAGGAACCAAGCATATGCAACAACTTATCTCATATCAGAAACTAAGCATGGCATAATATCAACCGAAGACATAAAGCAAACTAACATTATGGCATATATTAGCATGGCAATAACATGGTAAATTAAATTTACTTCTACATGGTGATAGCAAAACATAGCATATCATCTCAATCATATCAATGAAAGCATGGCATGGCATCATGAAACTATGCTGAAAATAAACTACGAATCATATCAAATGCAGACATAGCATGTTAAATGTATGCAACCATCTCATGTTCTACCATGGTTCTTTAAATGCAAACATATTACTCATGCAATGCCACCAAATTTTTGCACTGAGTCCCTCGGACTCTCTTACCAACGGTGATCACCTCATTTCCTGATCACCAACAGAGATAAACTCGTGATCCTTACGGCGATCACAACCCGACCAATAAATGGCCCGTGATCCTTACGACGATCACAACCACATTAATCAGCTTAAATATTTCCGGTTTATCCTCCATTTCGACCAAGACCCGATAGTGTACCCTACTACGATCCCCCATGAGGACAAAAGCGCGCAAAATCCCACTACAGGTACACAAGGCTTATGTCCGCCTACCTGATCAGGGTAGCGCGCGCCCATAACCTTCCCTCGTTGGAGGCACCGGCGAGAGGCACGACAATAGACCGCATTAGGGCTGTCCCATACCCGCAAATGTGGTTTCACTGGAGAAGTTCAATTTGGCTGCACTATGACTCGATCCCATCGATGACAGAGGGGTTTTGTTAATATTATTATCTTCTCCATCATCAATCATCATACAAGCATTTTAACATGAATGAAACAATGAGCATACACCATACAAATGCTTTAGTAACATATCGAACTTCTCAAGTGAACAACTACAACATAAAGAACATAACAATACCAAGTACTAACTTATCCATGGTGTATCATAGCATTTTATAATGATGACATGAAAATAAGGTAGATTAGTGACATGGCATTATCAATATCAACATTCTAAATATCATAGCAAAACATAGCACACAAGCATGCAGGGTAAGCATAAATGAAATGACTGCAACGAAAACGATAAGAAACAACTGCAACTACACACACACAAGGTGCAAGCAAAGTCAACATGCAAGTTCGGGGCTTATGATAAGAGGTTCGCTTGCCTGGGGTCGACAAATACTCCGGGAAGAAGTGAGAAACAACCGCGGAAAAATTTGCCGGAAACAGTTCTCTCTCGAAGGGGGCTGTTTACGCACAAGGCAAAGTGGTCATTTTCAATGTGTCAAACCATAGTTAAAATGATGGGAACGGAACGGGCTCGAGGAGACGAAGACGTGGGCGTTGGATTTACCTCAATCGGAGTTGCGGGTAAAAAGATACGAACGTTTATAACTCAGGGACTAATCTGTAAAAATACTTCTACAAATAGGTCCCTGGCAGTTTTAACCGAGCGCGTCTTTTTGAAAATACGTTTTCAAATCAGGAAAACGGCTTCGCGGCGGGGTGCCTCCACTTATCCACGTGGCGCTGACCAGTCAAAGAGGCAGCAGCGGGGCCGGGCTCCTGGGCCACTGCCAGGTGGGGCCGTGAGGCCCGCCTGGCCAGCCTGGCCAGGTCAATGCCTCCTCCTGGCCGCTCCCTTCTTCTCCCCGAGGCCGAGGCAGAGGAGCGCTGTGGCTCTCGTCGGAGCCGGCGACTGGCAGCACGGGAGGTCCGGGCGATGCGCGCGGGAGCTCCGCCACTCCATGCCGCACCCGTAGGTAGCAGCAGGGTGGCTCGGGGCAACCTGTAGCACCAGCGCCGCGGCTCTGGAGATGCATCGACGGCGGACACAGAGGATGGAGGGGCTTGGTGGTAAGATGGCTCCGGCAAGCGAATGAGGGGGGAATGGGTCACCGGACTCCAGGGATGCTACTGGTGGAGGAAGGGAGTCAAGGGGAGCACGGCACTAGCCGAATTTAGGTGACGGCCGGCGGCGAGGCTTCGGCCATGGAGCGGACAGGGAGCTCCAAGGCGAGGGGGAGAGCTACAAGGAGGGATAGTGGACTGCGAGGGAGCTCGGGGCTGCTACTTATAGCCGCGGGGGAAGCTCAAGAAGGGGGGGAGGAGGTGGCACGCGGCGGGCGACGTGTCCGTGCGTCGGCGACGGCGCAACATCGGCAGGCGCGGCCAAGGCTCACAGGGAGGGACGGGAATGCAAAGAGGAGGGTCACGACGAGCAATAGAGTCTCACGGAGACGAGGGGCTCTCGCGGACAAGAGGAAGAAGAAGACAGAGGCGAGGAAGAAGACGGGTTCACGGGAGCTTACTGTTCGACCCTTGGCATGGCTCGTCGGAGAAGAAAACGGAGGGGGAGCAGGGTCCAGGCAAACGACAACGACGATGCATAGCTGTAGGACATTAATGGCGAGGTCAGGGATGGTCGGAGCAGCGCTGCCGACGAGAACAGTGGCTACACCACCGTTTTGGCTGGCTTCCCTCGTGGTCACCACTGGCATGCCGCGCTCGGGAGTTTTTACTAAGGTTAAATCATGTCCAACACGTAGTCCTTCCAGAGTGGATTATTACTATGGTAAATAGACAGGCAGATGTGACAGCCTAGTTTTTGCCCACTTTTCTTTGCCTGGTTTTCAGTTGAGTTGGTTTTAAATTTGAAGTTTTGAATCATTTCATTTGGACTTAACCACTTGGGTACCCCTTTATTTTCACCCAAGTGTTCCCTCTCCTCCCCAACACCATCATTTCACCTCAGGATCATCTCAAAATATTGCTTGGAATATTTTTCTTAAATGAAAAATATTAATTTTGCCCTCTAAAACCCTAGCTAGCCCTTTGTGCTCCAAAGCAACCCTAATTTTTCTTGCCCCAAAAATCCTGAGAAAAATCCCAATTATTCGTTGGACCCTAGGGCACCTTTCTGAGCAAAAATATTTCACCACCCTTTGGAATATTTTGGCTATAGAAAATAAAATCATTTATGGACATAAATGGTAGTTTCTACAGCAACTACCTTTTTGCTAGCTCCAATGTAGCTGGTTTTTCCTGTGCCTATTTACCTTAGTAAGTGTAAGTAAAACCGCAAAGCTCAGCCCTTAAGTCCCAGTGGTTTGACCACAGTAAAACTCCAAAGTTAGTGTCCAGAAACTTGCCAGCAGTACAAATTCATTTCTACTACACCTGGATCCAAGCCAAACCGTGGTAACACTTCAATCTACTAAGGATTACACGCCAGACATCTTGGTTAGTGCTTAGGATGGCCTTATGTTACGGTACACGCAGTGACCGCGTTCGTCCGGGCATGCTGGCATGCAAAACACGTGCTCTGCGTGCCGCCTAGCGCTCTGTTGAGCGCGTGCTCGCTGCCCAGCCGGCCAAAGCATGCCACGCTTCGCCACCATCCTCGTATCCACCCCCTTAACTCCACCTGGCGCTCGCCGACGCCGGAGCTCACCACAGCGAGCACGGGCACGGTCCGGCCAATGGCACAGTGCGTGACGCACTGTGCTCGTCGCTTTCCCCCTCGCTCCTGTGCTCGTCCGCGCCCACCAACAGTTCCTGCGTGACCTCCGTCGTCTTCCCTCTCTCTCTGATGCTGTTCGTCACCAGGCGCCATGGACAGGTGTCCTCCGGCGGAGCCCGAACCCTCCTTGCCGACCGCCTATAAAAGCCGCAACCCCCAGCCTCTTGGAGCACCCGCAACCACTCCCACACCCTCCACGAGCCAGTAGAAGCCGCAGCCCGGCCGGGCAGGCCGCGGGCTGCCGTCCCGAAGCCGAGTTCGCCGGTGATCCCCCTCAGATCGTCCCCACAGCTCCGACCCCTACCAGGACAGGGCAACCCTACCAGGGCCTCCACCACTCTTCGGTGAGGCCATCCCACCCTGCTGGAGCCCCTGGAGCCGCCCCGAGCCGCCATCGTCTTCATCTCCGGCGACCTCCGTCCTCTGCCTCCACTGGAGAGGATGATTCTGATGTCGTCCGGTCACCTCTAGCTATGCTACGGGTACGGGCAGGTGGCCAACCCTCTTCTCCTTCGATTCCCCCCTCTCGTTGACCCCAAGAAGCCTCGTCGCCGGCGTGTGCTCCCACTACAAAAAAAAGACACATCCGTGACATTTTGCGCCGAATGATTTTTTTTTCTATCATACATATGACACTTCTATGACGATAATTGTGACAAATCCCGGTATCATCATAGATGTGGTGGGCTCCTACTTCTATGACAAAAAATCATGATAGAAAATGGGCTTTTCGTCCTGGGCGGGCCTAAGACACAGCTGCATGACATTCTTTGGGTCGTCCACGACGGAAAAAACCATGGTAGAAGCAAGGGGGAGGAAAATTTCGAGGAGTTGCCGGTTACGGTGGGAGGTCGGGGGCCGAGCGATGCGTGTTTCTCTCGTACACGTACGCGCGTGTGTGCGAGGCGTTGGCTCTAACTGAACCCGAGCGAGGCGTTGAGCTCTAACTGAACCCGAGCGATTGCACCGCAGGCTACGCGTTACTGAACCCGAGCGATCGATCGATAGCTGTTAACTAAACCCGATGGAGTGATTCATTCGCTACTGCTGCTAACTGAAGCCGATCGATTGGATGAACAGTCAGCATTGCA
>NC_041387.1:151132409-151163989 GCF_002162155.2 Triticum dicoccoides | reverse complement strand
GGCAACGACCAGGTCCAGAGGACCTGGCTGGGTGGCATACGCTCGAACATGACCCGGGTGCAGCACCCGTACCCAACCCCCTCGTGCGACGCTCCTGAGGGGAGGTGTTGCGATGAGGCTAGACACTGAGCTCTGGGGCTCCCTGAAGTTGATACGGCCGTGGGGCCGCCCTCAGTTGTTTATCACCAGTGCGGAGCATAGTGCTTCCGTATGTGTACGAGCATAGCCGCTACTCGGCAGTGTCGTCGGCCAGCACGAAGCATGGTGCTTCCACTGGTGTGTGGGAGGGGGACTCCATGCTGCGGAGAGCCCCCGGGGCGTGTACAGCCCCGCCCTGCCACGTGTGTAAGGACATTCTTGTCCCTGAGTAGTTTTGGTGATTGATGACAATGCCTTTGTGGACTAATCGTGTGTATTGAGCTTTTCAGATACATCACGGCTAAACACAAGACGATTCGATGCCCCTCGAAGATTATTGAGGACGGCGTTTCTCTACGGTTCGGTTCGGTGGAGTTGAGTCGTAGGAGAGCCATACTATTAAGAGGGGGTCCTCTTTGGAAAGGTTTGGGTGGAATATCACATACACATTCCCTTTTGCACCGCCTTTCCTCGAGGTCCTTGGAGTGTTCCTCCGTCTCACCTATTCTCTGCAATATGAAGACCTCCGCCTTGCTCTTCTCAGTCTAGTGGTAGTACTGCTCTTCTGAGCGGTACTACCGCAGGAGCCAGGGGTAGTACCGGGCTCTGGCACGGTAGTACTGTAGGCTCCCACGGTAGTACCGCTCCTCAGAGCGGTAGTACCGCGAGCTCTGGTCTAGCACCGCTGCTCAAGCGGTGGTAGGCGTGATGTAATTTTTTACATCGCACCTTTCACGGTAGTACCGCACCCGTGGTCACGGTAGTTCCATGTCGGATTTTTGCACGACAATTTCTCAGCGGAGGTAGTCATGGATGTAATTTTTTACATCTGTGCCTACCGGGCCTGGCCTGCGGCTATCTTGCGGTAGTACCGCATGGGGCCGCGGTAGTACCGCTCCTGCGGATCTATCGCGCCATGTTAGTGCTCCTTTGTCAGGTCTAGTCTCTGCCGTGCCCACGGTAATACTGCGGTTCGCCGTGGTAGTACCGCAGGCCCGTGCGGTAGTACTGCGCCTGTGGTGCGGTAGTTCCGTGGGTCGCAGGCTGAGCGGTGGGTAACGGTTGGAATTGTCCCCCCACTATAAAAGGGGGTCTTCTTCTCCAAGAAGACTTACCTCTTCTAACCCTAAGCTCCATTGTTGCTCCAAGCTCCATTTTCGCCCGATCTCTCTCCCTAGCCAATCAAACTTGTTGATTTGCTCGGGATTGGTTGAGATGGCCCCGATCTACACTTCCACCAAGAGAAGTTTGATTCCCCCCACTTATCCCTAGCGGATCTTGTTACTCTTGGGTGTTTGAGCACCCTAGACGGTTGAGGTCACCTCGGAGCCATAGTCCATTGTGGTGAAGCTTCGTGGTGTTGTTGGGAGCCTCCGATTAAGTTGTGGAGATTGCCCCAACCTTGCTTGTAAAGGTTCGGTCGCTGCCTTCAAGGGCACCAATAGTGGAATCACGGCATCTTGCATTGTGTGAGGGCGTGAGGAGAATACGGTGGCCCTTGTGGCTTCTTGGGGAGCATTGTGCCTCCACATCGCTCTAACGGAGACGTACTTCCCCTCAAAAGGAAGGAACTTCGGTAACACATCCTCGTCTCCACCGGCTCCACTCTTGGTTATCTCGCGCCTTTACTTTTGCAAGCTTACTTGTGTTGTTTCCCTTGCTTGCTCGTGTGCTTGTTGTTGTTGCATCATATAGGTTGTTCACCTAGTTGCATATCTAGACAACCTACTTTGATGCAAAGTTTAAATTGGTAAAGAAAAGCTAAAAATTGTTAGTTGCCTATTCAACCCCCCGCCCTATAGTCAACTATATCGATCCTTTCAATTGGTGTCAGAGCCTCGTCTCTTTATTAAGGACTTTGCCGTCCGAAGAATATGGTTGACACTGTAGACGGTGGGGAGGAGGAGCACTCCGGTGTGAATCTGATCTTGTCTACGGGTAATGGGGAAACCGCAGTGCCCCGTGAGGAATTCAATGTGGCCTTGGACACATTGAAAACCTCCATGACAACCACAGTTGAAAGCATGTTTAATAAATTCTTAGAAGGACTTAAACTACCTACCGCGCCATTGAAAGTGGGTGATCCCGCTAAGAAGGTGACGGATGCTAACTCTGACAAGGGATAAGCTAATAGTGAGAAGGGTCCTTCTACGAGTGGTAGAAATGGCACCGGCATCTTTGCCAATGTGGAACCTCCAATTTATGGAGGACCGATTCCCTCTACTCATTTAAATCATGCCGGTCCTCCTCCTAAGATTGTGAAAAATGAGGATTTTGATTCTTGGGTGTATCTCTTCAAGCGTCATTTAAATCATGTGAATACTAATCTTTGGAGAATCATTGAAGAAGGTTTCTATCCACGTGACCGAAGCAACTTCACTCCGAGAGAAGTGGTGGATAATCAATTCAATGAGAGTGCTCTCTTCATCATCCAAGATGCAATCCTTCCCGAAGATCTCCCTCATCTTCGACCTCATGCCATGGCCAAAGACGCATGGCAATGCATGGTGTCTCTCTATCGAGGAAGTGCTAGCATTCAACGCTCCAACTATGAAGTGGTGCAAGATGAAGCCGATGAGTTTGCAATGAAAGAAGATGAAGAACCTCGTGAGCTCTTTCCAAGAGTGACCAAACTCGCGGTCTCACTCCGAGATCATGGGAGCAAGGACACGGATGACAATTGGATCAAGCACAAGTTCTTCAAGGCCATGATGCCCTACAACAAGGCCATGTCCTCCGTCATTCGTCAAAGACCGGATTTCCACTCCATGACCTCAAGTGAAGTGTCGGATAAGTTCGTTGCAATGAGCATCTTGGACAAGACCGCCGACAATGCGGTGCTCCGTGCTCAAAGGGCAAAGAAGCCCAACCTTGCCTTGAAGGCCAAGGTTAGTGTGGAAGAAGAGGAAGAAGATGAAGATGAGGAGAGCAACCCCGAAGACACGAAATATGATTATCATGAGCACATGGCTCTTGCTTCAAGACAATTTTGGAGCAAGGAGAATACAAGACCCAACTTCAACAAGAACAACTCTAGTGGCTTCAAGGGAAAGCAATGAGTTAGAACTTGCTTCAACTGTAGCAATGTGAGCCATTTCGTTGCGGATTGTCCTTACGAGAAGCGGGAAGACAATGGTGGCAAGTTCATCCGAAAAGACAAAGCCAAGTCCTCCCCCAACAAGAACAACTTCACCAAGAAGACTCCTACTCATGGGTTGGTAGTTCAAGAAGAATACCATGAGGATGACAATGATGATGAAAATGGAGAAGCAATGGACATGGAGTCTGTTGCCATTGCTACCACTCCTCGGGTGTCTTTCTTTGATTCACCCAACGAGAACATCACCGCCAAGTGCCTCATGGCTAAAGCTTCCAACAAGGTAACCCCCAACATCAAAACCACCATCATTACTAATACCTCCTTGGAGGATTGCATTGATGAACATGATGGGTCTAATGAGGAAGTGAATGAATTTGAGTCATTTATGAGTAAGCTCAAGGGCAAATCCAAGAGGCACTTTGTTGCTCTCTTGGAGCAACTTGGTGAAGCCAATGACATGATCGAGGCTCACAAAGAAACCATCTCTAAGATGGAAGGTCATAGTCGTGACTATGCCGATGAGATATCGGATCTCTCTAATGCTCTTGAGGAAGAGTGTGGGCATCGTTTGACTCTTGAGGAGTCATACAATGATGACCATGCTAAGTTAAAGAAAGATCTTGATCATGCTCTTGTCGTGTCTCGTGTGCTAACCTCCGAGAAGGCTAAACTTGGGGTTGATCATGCTACACTCAAGGAGGAGTTTTAGGTACTTGACAAGGCCCACAAGGTCTTGAAGGGTGCTCACGCTAACCTCAAGGAGTCTCATGCTCAACTCCAAGTTAAGCTAACCAAGGAAAAGGCCACCTTCCCTCATATGGTATTAATTGATAATGCTTATGCTACTAACCCGTGTTGTGAGCATGTGCATCTTGTGGAGGAGAATATCAAGTTGAAGGATCAACTTGAGAAAGGCCTTGTGACTTGCATTCAAGGTGAGAAGAACCTCAACGACCTTTTGAGCAATCGAAAGGAAGTTGTGGCCAAGAAGGGAATTGGGTTTGCACCCATGTCCAAGAATAAGAAAAAGAAAACGACATGACCAAACGTCCTCCTCCTCTCAAGCAAACTTTTGTGAAAGAGGGAGACGTTGCTCCTAAGGATAAGAAGGAAAAAGTGAAGGGCGTTGATGTCAAAAAGGGCAAAACCATTTCCTCCAACAAAGCCGGCGACTTTAACCCATCATATGTGTTGTGCCATGCTAGTGATGGACATGTTTATGCTAAATTTGTTGGTTCTCCTTATGAGTACATTGAATGGTCTATTTGGGTTCCTAAGACCCTTGTTACTAACATCAAAGGACCCATTACTAAATGGGTACCTAAAACCAAGCATTGTTCTCTTGTAGGTGTTTGCTTCCGGTGGGGGATCATGGTTGCTCGATAATGGAGCAACAAATCATATGTCCGGGAGCAAGGACTTGGTGGTGGACGTGCAAAAGATTCCATCTATGCCCACCAATGTCGAGTGGGGTGATGCTTCACATTCTAAGGTATTGGGTCTTGGCAAGGTTGTCATTTCTCATGATCTAACTATCGAGAAAGTCATGCTTGTTGAGTCCCTTGCATACAATTTACTTTCCGTTCGTCAACTTGCCCTCATGGGCTTTGCCACCTTCTTTGACATTGATACCGTGGCCCTCTTGTGGAGCAAGACTCTTAAAGTATCCTTTGTTGGGCATGTCGAGAACGGTCTCTATGTGATAAACTTTTCGGAGCGACCCACTAAGACCGTGACATGCCTAATGGCTAAAGTTGACGTGGGATGGCTTTGGCATCACCGTTTAGCCCACGTCAATATGATATCTTTGCAAAGTCTTCTCAAGGGGGACCATGTCCGTGGACTAACAAATGTTAGTTTTGCCAAAGATCGTGCTTGCAGTGCTTGTATTGAAGGAAAGCTTCATAAGAAGGCTCACCCTCCCACGACCATCATCTACTCGAAGAGACCCTTGGAGCTCCTTCACATGGATCTCTTTGGGCCCCCATCATTTGATAGTCTTGGAGGTAGAAAGTATTGCTTGATGATTGTGGATGATTATTAGTCTTGGAGGTAGAATGTATTGCTTGGTGATTGTGGATGATTATTCAATATACACTTGGGTATACTTCTTCAAGAGGAAGAGTGAGACTCAACAAACTGTCATCGACTTTGCAAATGAAGCTCAATGTCAACATGATGCAAAGATCTTGACAATAAGAAGTGACAACGGCACCGAGTTCAAGAACTACACCTTGGATGAGTTTCTTAGTGATGAGGGGATCAAGCATCAATATGCTGCACCATATACCCCTCTACAAAATGGTGTAGCGGAGAGGAAGAACCAGACGTTGATGGATGCGGCAAGGACCATGATGGCGGAGTTCAAGTCTCCATGCAACTTGTGGGCCGAAGCCATCAACACAGCATGTCATGCATCCAATCGGCTCTATCTCCGCAAAGGCTTGAACAAGAATCCTTATGAGATACTCACCGGTAACAAACCCAATCTCAAGTATTTCCGGGTGTTCGGGTGTAAGTGTTTCATTCTCAAGAAAGGTGTCCGTTTGTCTAAATTTGAGGCTAGAGCTAATGAGGGCATATTTGTTGGTTATGCTACAAACTCTCATGCTTACCGTGTTCTCAACAAGTCCACCGGACTCATTGAGGAGACGTGTAACGTGGAGTTTGACGAAAATAACGGCTCCCAAGTGGAGTAAAGTGGTACTTGTGATGTAGGTGATGAAATTCCTCCCCAAGCCATAAGAAGAATGGGTATTGGTCATATTCTACCCATTAAGGAACCCCTTGTGGCCGAAGGAGAAGGACAATGCTCCACTCAAGTGGAGCCATCACCTCCCTAAGACCCACACGCTTCCGAAGAACAAAGTGAAGGCCCTCAACCTCATGAACAAGACCAAGGGCAAGATCAATCTCAAGATGGTGGTGAACCTCCAAATGATGCCCAAGGTCAAGTTCTCCCCCTCGAGCAAGTTCTAGATCAAGAACAAGCTCATGACGGCGCTCAAGATGATCAAGTGAACCCTCCTCCCTCCACATCCGAGGAGGAATTAGAGTGTCGTGCCGCGAAGATTGCTTCCAAGCTCACCACCAAAGGCCATCTCATGGAAAATGTGGTTGGAATCCTAAGAAAGGGGGTAAGCACTCGCAGACAATTAGCAAACTATTGTGAACATCACGCGTTTGTCTCTTGTGTTGAACCCCAAAAGGACTATGAGGCACTCGAGGACTCGGATTGGCTCAATGCCATGCATGAAGAACTCAACAACTTCGAGTACAACAAGGTGTGGAGATTGGTGCCAAGGCCATCGGGGAACCACAACGTCATTGGAACCAAGTGGATTTTCAAGAACAAGCAAGATGCTCATGGGAACATCATTCGCAACAAGGCAAGATTGGTAGCACAAGGCTACTCCCAAGTTGAGGGTATCGACTACGGTGAAACCTTTGCTCCCGTTGCTCGCCTTGAATCCATACGTTTGTTGATTGCTTATGCTTCCCATCACAACTTTAAGTTGCAACAAATGGATGTGAAAAGTTCTTTTCTTAATGGTCCTATTAATGAGTTGGTCTATGCCAAGCAACCCCCCGGGTTCGAGGATCCCTACTTCCCGGATCATGTGTATCAACTCGATAAGGCACTCTATGGCCTTAAACAAGCCCCACGTGCGTGGTATGACCACCTTACCGAGTTGTTACAAGATCGTGGCTCTGAAGTGGGGCAAATCGATCCCACTCTTTTTACTAAGAAGGTCAAAGGGGAGTTGTTTGTATGCCAACTATATGTTGATGATATTATCTTTGGTTCCCCTAACAAAGCTTTCAATGAGGAATTTGCCGCTCTCATGACCTCCAAGTTGAAGATGTCTTTGATGGGAGAGTTGAAGTTCTTTCCTGGTTTTGATATCAAACAAAGAAGAGAAGGTATCTTCATCAACCAAGCCAAATACACTCAAGACATGCTAAAAAGATTCAAGCTAAGTGATGTCAAGCCGGCTTCTACTCCGATGCCTACCAAGTGCCAACTTGACATTGATCCCAATGGTAAAGCGGTGGATGAAAAGGTATATCGCTCCATGATTGGCTCCTTGCTTTACCTTTGTGCATCTAGACCGGATATCATGTTGAGTGTGGGAATGTGTGCACGGTTTCAAGCCACACCGAAGGAAAGTCACTATGTGGCGGTCAAGAGAATCTTTAGATATTTGGCTCATACCCCAAACTTTGGCTTATGGTACCCAAGAGGGGCAAACTTCAAGCTTGAAGGATATACAGATTCTGATTGGGCGGGAGACAAAGTGGATAGGAAGTCCACCTCCGGAGGGTGCCAATTTCTTGGTTGCTCTTTGGTGAGTTGATCTTCCAAGAAGCAAAGTTGTGTGTCTCTCTCATCCACCAAAGCGGAATATGTGGCAGCCGATAGTAGTTGTGCACAACTCTTATGGATGAGGCAAACTTTAAAGGAGTACGGTGTCATTTGTGACAAAGTGCCTCTTTGGTGTGATAATGAAAGTGCCATCAAGATTTCACTCAACCCGGTGCAACACTTCAAGACGAAGAATATTGAGATTCGATATCACTTCATCTGGGATCACATTAGGCGAGGGGAGATCGAGCTCAAGTATGTCAACACTCATGATAACCTTGCAGATATTTTCACGAAGCCCTTGGATGAAGCAAGATTTCATGAGTTAAGGCATGAGCTAAATATCATTGATTCGAGCAATGTGACTTGAACCCTTGCACCTCCCACCACACTCAACTTGTTGTCTAGTTTAGGTGTAGGCATGGATATAGGGGGAGTGTTGTTCTCTCAATGAACTCTCTCTCCCCCCATTATGCATAAATTGATCAAGTCTTTCACATTAACCATTCTTGATGGTACTTGTGCTTCAAAGACGAGTTTTGGTCATGGACCCAAGGATAATTCTTCACGGTGCCATACCAATTGACTCAAACATAGGTGGCTCTGGCCACCGCCCTTCCTTGGAGAAGGTGTGTCTCGTAGTTGGTCTTTGTTGTCGTGTGGTTTTCTCTTCTCCTTGGCGTGTTTGAGTCGGTGTTTGTGTTCGCCTCTTTGTTGCTTCATGTTTTTCTCCTTTATCTCTTGAGTTCTAGCACTTTCTTGGTTTACGATACTACCGTGGGGCGCCATGGTACTACCGCAGGAGTTGGTGGGTTTGTGCCAAGTGTGTGGCCCTCCAGGGGCACGGCACTACCGCTACTTCCGCGATAGAATTTTTTTACTGCCGCTGAACGAGCGGTACTACCGCCCAGCATGCGGTACTTCCGCCCGGGCAGTACTACCGCAATGACCCGCGGTACTTCCGCGCCCACGCGAGCGGGTGGGGGTTAAGAGCGGGACAAGAGGAGTTCTAACTCCCCCATACCCATTCATCTCTATTCCCCACCCCGTCTCTCTCTCTCCTGACCAAGAACGGCGCCGGAGGCCTTTGCCGGATCTTTATCTCCGGCCACTCTCCTCGGATGTCAATCGGTGGGATCGTTCCCCACCTCGCTCTCTTGCCATGGACCCAGGTTTTTCCCCAAGTGCCTCTTCTTTTTGTCCTTCCTTGTGCTTTTAGGTCTTGGGGAGATGCATGTGGTGTTCTTGAGATTTTTGGCTAAATCTGTGCAAGTGGGATTCGTTGTAGAGTGGTAGTGTAGTTCCATGCTCTTTGGATAGTCAAAATAGTTCCGTTTGATCAACGGTAGTACCAAAGTTGTCGTGCGGAGGTTCTAGATCCAGATCCGCGTCCTCTGTGGATGTTTTCAAACCATGCGGTACTACCGCTCCTCCTGGAGTGGTACTACCGCAGCCTCACCTGGATCTGACGCCCCTCGGTACTTCCGCACCTTGGTGCGGTACTACCGCTTGGCGTCCGGAAGTAAAAAATTACTTCCGCCCCAAGCGTGGTACTACCGTGCTACCCCGGCACGGTACTACCACGGCTGGAGTGGATGTAATTTATTACTTCCATAACCCTGCCCGGTACTACCGTAGATTCACCCTGCGCCCTTTTGCTTCATCCAAATCGCATGTTTTTGTGTTTCCTTCGGTTTGGTTTTGATCTGTTTTGTTCCTGTGCGTGTCTTTGTGTCTAGGTGGTGGCTCCGGTTTTGCTCGTCGCTCGAATCCCAGCCATGACACAGGGTCAAAGCGTCTGTGCAACCTAGATGATGTTCCAGAGGGGTCCTCTGCTGCTCCCCAATGCAGGACCAAGCACACCGCCAGCAAACAGAAGGAGCCCGTCATGGGCATGGATGAGATGCCCCAGGCCGAGTTTGTCATTCGAAGGAAGATCAATCTGTATGTGTCTCCCCGGGCTAGCACGCGAGGCAATGAACTCTTCTGGAACAAGCAGCAGAATCTGATATACATGGATGTGATCAAGGACAAGCAGAATCACTATGTTGAAGTTCATTGGATTGACATGATTCACATGAGGCAGGAGAAGCACCGTGGGTACTTTGGAGAGGCCTTGGATCTTGTGGAGCAGTTCGGCATTGAACACATTCTCACCTTCCACAAGGATTTTGATCCAGAGATCATAGTGTAGTACTTTGCTTCGGTCCACTTCGGCATCAATGAAGAAAGGACCATGACTTGGATGACTAATGGTCGACAGCTGTCTGCTACCTGGAAGGAGTTCATGGAGTTGCTTCTCATTCCCGATGAAGGACTCGACACGCCAGTTGGAGTTCACCCTCACGCCAATGCTAAGTCTGCAAACAAGAACAAGCTCATGCCATACCTTGTTGAGAAGGCGCTCCCCACAAGAAGAAGGTGTGGGTGCTTAACCCCTTTCTTGACATCATGCATAGGCTCTTCCAGAACACGCTCTTCCCGCGCATTGGTGACATGGGATAGGTGCATGCTTACCTCGTTGACATGATGCTACTTTGTGAGAAGGCCCGTCAGGCTCAGACTCAGCCACTTGATGTCTCACATATCATGTGGTGCGAGCTTCAGTTCGCCGTGTTCAACCGTAAGGTCCCCATCTATGGGCCTTACCTGTTTTACCTGATCTCCAAGACTTGGGATAAGCTCCTTCCCAATGATGAGTTTGAAGCTCCAGGCTGGATTCGTCATGAGCCCATCAAGCTACGCATCAAGCCCCAATGGGCTAACACCACCACTGCTGCTGAGGCTGCCAAGATGGCTGTGGATGAGAAGGAGATTGAGGAGGACGATGCTACTGAGGACCGTTCTGCGTTCACGCCTTCCTCTGCTGAGCCCTCTTGGGCAAAGAAGCTGAAGAACAAGATGAAGAGGCTGTTCTGCATGCAGGTTCAGGTCAGTACAAGGCCCATGTTGCTCAGAAGGAGATTCGCCGTCCCGACATCAGGATCTTGAGGGCTTGCGGGGAGGATGTGGCCAGCGGCTCTGAGAAGCACATCACCCCAGAGACTGCCTGGATGAAGAAGCAGGGCTACAAGTGGACCGACTCAGAGGAGGAGTATGTTCCTGCTGCGGAGTCTGGCGACAACGAGTCGTTTTCCGCCTGAGCTACCACTTGTGTTCTGGGTGACCTCTCTGCCTTTTTGGTGTCTCGATGCCAAAGGGGGGAGAGTGCAGGATTTGCGTGCGTATCGTGTGTTTTGTCATTTGTGTTGCTTTCCGTCATTGATCTTGCTTGCTTTGGTTTGGTTGTGCTCGTGAGACTAAGTTTTATCATATGGTGTATCATGCACTCTATCATGCACTCTATCATATCTTATTTCCTATTGAGCTTGTGCTATATCATGCTATTCATGTTATGCTCATATCTACTATCTTTAGTGTCAGCCTTACCATTGCAAGATATGCTTTGTTTCTAAACTATAGGGGGAGTGGTGATCCTAGTATTCGTTCCGTGCAGTCCAAAGAACTTTACTCTCTATCACGAATCTAGGGGGAGCTCATCTATATTTTAGAGATGTGGGGTTTTCTTGTGCTATATTCATCTTCTTTGTGCAAATCCCGTATTGTCATCAATCCACCAAAAAGGGGGAGATTGTAAGGGCATTCTTGTCCCTAAGTAGTTTTGGTGATTGATGACAATGCCTTTGCGGACTAATCGTGTGTATTGAGCTTTTCAGATACATCACGACTAAACACAAGACGATTTGATGCCCCTCAAAGATTATTGAAGATGGCGTTTCTCTACGGTTTGGTTCGGTGGAGTTGAGTCGTAGGAGAGCCGTACTATTAATAGGGGGTCCGCTTTGGAAAGGTTTGGGTGGAATCTCACGTACACATTCCCTTTTGCACCGCCTTTCCTCGAGCTCCTTGGAGTGTTCCTGCGTCTCACCTTGTCTCTGCTATATGAAGGACTCCGCCTTGCTCTTCTCAGGCTAGCGGTAGTACTGCTCTTCTGAGCGGTACTACCGTAGGAACCAGCGGTAGTACCGGGCTCCGGCACGGTAGTACCGCTCCTCAGAGCGGTAGTACCGCGAGCTCTGGTCTGGCACCGCTACTCAAGTGGTGGTAGGCGCGGATGTAATTTTTTACATCCGCACCTTTCACGGTAGTACCATGCTGCGGCGCGGTAGTACCGTGGAGCCAGGTCAGTTTCAATAGCAGGAGCAGAGGTAGGGGCGGATGTAATTTTTTACATCCGCACCTTTCACGGTAGTAGTGCACCCGTGGTTGCCGTAGTTCCGTGTAGGATTTTTGCACGACAATTTCTCAGTGGAGGTAGTCACAGATGTAATTTTTTACATCTGTGCCTATCGGGCCTGGCCAGCGGCTGTCTTGCGGTAGTACCGCATGGGGCTGTGGTAGTACCGCTCCTGTGGATCTGCCGCGCCCTGTTAGTGCTCCTTTGTTAGGTCTGGTCTCTGCCGTGCCCATGGTAGTACCGCGGTTCACCGCGGTAGTACCGCAGGCCCGTGCGGTAGTACCGCGCCTGTGCTGCGGTAGTTCCATGGGTCGCGGGCTGAGTGGTGGGTAACGGTTGGAATTGTCCCCCCACTATAAAAGGGGGTCTTCTTCTCCAAGAAGACTTACCTCTTCTAACCCTAAGCTCCATTCTTGCTCCAAGCTCCATTTTCGCCCGATCTCTCTCCCTAGCCAGTCAAACTTGTTGATCTGCTCGGGATTGGTTGAGAAGGCCCCGATCTACAGTTCCACCAAGAGAAATTTGATTGCCCCCACTTATCCCTAGCGGATCTTGTTACTCTTGGGTGTTTGAGCACCCTAGACGGTTGAGGTCACCTCGGAGCCATAGTCCATTGTGGTGAAGCTTTGTGGTGTTGTTGGGAGCCTCCGATTAAGTTGTGGAGATTGCCCCAACCTTGCTTGTAAAGGTTTGGTCGCAGCCTTCAAGGGAACCGATAGTGGAATCATGACATCTCGCATTGTGTGAGGGCGTGATGAGAATACGGTGGCCCTAGTGGCTTCTTGGGGAGCATTGTGCCTCCACACCGCTCTAATGGAGACGTACTTCCCCTCAAAAGGAAGGAACTTCGGTAACACATCCTCGTCTCCACCGTCTCCACTCTTGGTTATCTCGCGCCTTTACTTTTGCAAGCTTTCTTGTGTTGTTTCCCATGCTTTCTCGTGTGCTTGTTGTTGTTGCATCCTATAGGTTGTTCACCTAGTTGCATATCTAGACAACCTACTTTGATGCAAAGTTTAAATTGGTAAAGAAAAGCTAAAAATTGTTAGTTGCCTATTCACCCCCCCTCTAGTCAACTATATCAATCCTTTCAACGTGGCTTGCACAGCAGGGCTAGACGAGGTGTGTTTGGGCACTCGTGAGCAAGCATGAGACTCATGAGGCCCTACCTCAAAGGCGGGTTGCTCCTAGTCTTGGGTCTTTGTCAGCTGTGTGTTCCTGCGAGACGGTTAGGTATAAATGCTCTGCGTCCTCCGGTCCCGGCCCTATAGCGAGCTCAGCCGCCACTGGTATGCTAGGTCGCGATGCCGTGGTCAAGGCCAGGGGGTGAGGGTTGGAGAGCTAGTAAGAGTTCCTGAGTCGCGATGCTCAGGAGCCCCCCTTTTAATGCGCAAGTGAACTGCATGAGAGAGGGAGGGACCCGTGGTAGGTGGCAATCGAGCATGTGATAATCATAGGTAGATTATGCATGAAAGGAAAATCCGCTTAGGTAAATGCAGAATGGATACATGCCACTGGGTCAGACCCAAGCGGCTTGGGGATGATGCAGCCCGAGGGGTGCCCCTAGCAAGGTAAGCCAAAGACATAAAAAGAGATACATGCCATAGGGACGGACCCACGCAGCCTGAGAATGAAGCAGCCCTGAGGGCGCTCCCAGCTGAAATGAACTTGGGAGATGTCACCTGGTTCCGTTGTAGAGGGGGTGTTAGGGCAACTAAAGGTGCGCGGTGAAGGGCCGACCCTCACGAGCCACCGGGGCCCTGAGCCGCAGGAGGCTCTGGGGGTCCAGGTAGTTCCTTGAGGACCGTCTCCATGTCTGCTAGGATCGCGTGGTGCCTGACCTCGTGAGCTGCCAGGATTCTCCACAGGTGACGCTGGTAGGTGGCAGCCGCGTTCGATAGGCCTAAAGGCATGCGAACGTAGCTGTGCGGCAGACCCTCGCAGCATCCCATGCGCGAAGGCCAGAAGCGCTCCTGAGATGCGGCTCGGTTGAGCCCTGGGATGTCGATGCAGACGTGCAGCCCATCATCCTTGCCTGGACGGGGAGCCACACCAGGCGAGCGGCGGTCGCCACGCACGGCCCTCGCTTCTGAAGCTCCTGAGTGGTCTTGGCAATGAACTCCTGAATGTTGGGCTTTCCACGCCTTGTGTCTTCCTAAGGGAAACATCCCGCGAAGCACGCCTCCAAGTGGTTCCCGAGCGCCTCCCTCATGATATTGGCGAGGTCTGAGGCCCTCCAGAAGAGAGCCCCCGAGCCCTGCTAGAGGAGGGCATCGGGCGCCCCTTCCTATGCGATGGAAGGAGGCGCCCCAAGCACGGGCACTGATCCCTGTGCGGAGCGGTTGCTTCTTCTTCTTGGGGATGGCCTCAGGAGGGTTCTCGCCCTTGTTGTCCGGGTTCTCAATTGCTACGGCTTGGAAGGCACGCTCGAGGGAGCACACCGCATCTCTCTCTTCACAAGGGACCGTGATGATTCCGCCGCTTCCTGGCATCTTGAGGACGTTGTAGCCATGGTGGGTCACTGCCATGAACTTTGCTAGGGCTGGATACCCGAGGATGGCATTGTACGGCAGGCAGAAGTGGGCGACATTGAAGTCGATGAGCTCTGTGCGGTAGTTGTCATGCTGTCTGAAGTTGACAGGGAGGCGGACCTGCCCTATCGGGGTGGTGGAACTATCGGTAACTCCCGAGAAGGGCTTGGTAGGCTGGAGCTGATCGTATGGCACTAGAAGATTGTCGAACATCTCAATGGACAGGACGTCAAGCCCTGCGCCACCATCGATGAGGGTCTTGGTGACTTGCACGTTGCTGATGACGGGTGAACAGAGCATCGGGAGAACGCCAGCAGGAGCCGCGCACTTGAGTTGATCTGCCGAGCTGAAGGTGATGGCGCACTTGGACCACCTTAGCGGGCGTGTGGCCTCGAGCCTGGGGAGGGTTGCGTTCACCTCGCGAGCAAACTACTTGAAGATACGTTGAGAGGTTGGGGCCGGAGCCCCGCCCAAGAAGCAAGCGATAGCACATGGCTCCTGGAAGCCCCCGGCCCCCTCATCCTAATGATGGTCGTCATTCCTTCTTGGTGGCGGCAGCAGCGGAGGAAGGCCTGCGTTACCCTAGGGGCGGTCCTCGCGAGGCTGATCCCTCCAGGTGCCCTCGCGAGGCTGGTCCCGCTAGCGATCCTCACAAGGTCGGTCGTGCCACTCCTGGGGAGGGCCACGGTCATCCCATCGTCCTTCGTCATGTCCTCCTCCTCGGCCGTAGCCCCAGTCGTTGCACTCGGGGCGTCGACCGAAGCGTCCTTCTCGAACGGCCCTATGCTCCTGGCAATCGTTGGTGTTGTGGGTGTGGATGTTGTGGTAGGCGCAGAATGGCCGGCTGCCCTTGGACGACTCCGGCTGGTCCCTGCCGCGCTTCGTGTCTGGTTCCGCTGCGAGCACGGCGACTCCCTTGCGCTTCACGTCCTTGGCCTTGGTCTTCTTTTCTTCCAGTAGGGTGTTGGGAGCTCGAGGAGGAAGATGCGTTCCTCCTCAGCTCTTGCGCACTTGGTCGCCAGGTTGAATAGCTCCAAGGATGTGCACAACTCCTCATGGATGGCGAGCTCCTCCTTCATCTTGACATCACGGATGCCATCAGAGAACACTGAGATGATGGCCTCGTCCGTCACCTTGGGGATCTTTAGGCGGACGCTGTTGAAGCACTGGATGTATTTCTGCAGGATCTCCCCGGGCTGCTGCCTGATGCGGCGCATGTCACCCGCGGCCGGGGGGCGGTCGCGAGTGCCCTGGAAGTTGGCGATGAAGCGGCTGTGCATCTCATCCCTGGAGGAGATCGAGCCGGGAGGCAGGTTTAGGAGCCACGAGCGCACACTGTCCTTGAGTGCCATGGGAAATCAATTTGCCATGACTTTCTCGTCACTGTTGGCCACCTCGATGCTCAGCTCATAGACCTGCAAGAACTCCGCGGGGTCGGGGGAGCCGTCATAGCTAGGAGGCAGGTCCGGCTTGAACTTGCCCGGCCACGCGACGCTTCACAGCTCGGGGTGAAGGAGCGGCAGCCTGCTGTGGTCACCGGGGCCCTTTGCTGATGCAGAGCTTTCTCTTGATGGTACCTGCACACCACTGCCGTAGGCAGTACGCGGTGTTCTCGTGCCGGTGCAGGGAGCACGCGGGTGCCTTCTTGAGGCCGAGGGATTTCTTGACAGCTTCCTTCTTCTTGCGCAGGCGCCGGACGTGGTGGGTCGCACCCAGGGGCCGCGCACCTTGGCACCAGGGCGCCGTCTCGGGGCAGAGGTGGTGGAGGCGCTCCATGAGCCACGTCGCCCGTACCTGGTGGAGGGCGAGGCAACGAGAGGAACGACGCGGGAGAGCCCCTGCGGCGCTGACAAGCTCGGTGATGCGAGCGAGCCATTCCTCGTAGAAATCATCGACGGGGAGGTAACGTAGGAGTTCGCGTGCCATAAGCAGCGCAGCCTGCGCGTACGTGGGGGCGCGAAAAGCGTGGGGCGACGAGCCGACTATTGTCAGCGTCGGAGTGGCGGTGTTGTCGTCCCGCTGCACCGAGGGGTGCAGCGAGGATGCTTGCTGCTCATTCCCCGTCGGGCCGGTGGCGACGTTGGCGGCAGGCGACGGAGAACGACGGGGAGGTCCGCCGACAGGAGCCGTCTGGGCGACGCGTGCGGCGAGAGCGGCCCGACGCTCAGCGCGGGCTCGGTGGGCGTCGGACATGGATGCGACGAAGCGATGGGATGCGGATCAGCAGAAGGAAGACTTCGGTGCACCCCTACCTAGCGCGCCAAATGTCGGATGTAGGGTTCCGGCAAAACCCTTGAGGTTCGATCACTAGGGTGCGCGCGAGGATTTTCCCCTACCGAATCTCTCCCTCAGGCTCGCCGCGATCTCTAAGCTGAGCTCGATGAACTCTCAACACAAGAGACACAAGATTTATACTAGTTCGGGCCACTGTTCTGGTGTAATACCCTATTCCAGTGTGGTGGTGGTGGATTGCCTCTTGGGCTGATGATGAACAGTACAAGGGAAGAACAGCCTCCTGAGGAGAGGTGTTCTTGTGCTTGGTGGGTGCGAGGATGAACTGAGTTCATTCCGTCCCTTTTCTACTCTGGTGGCTAGTCCTATTTATAGAGGCCCTGGTCCTCTCCCCAAATATTGGGCGGGAAGGGATCCAACAACGGCCAATTTGAAAGTGGACAGCTAGTACAAGCTATCCTGACTAAAGGTGGTCTTCGCCTGTCAAAGGCACTGGTGGTGACGCCGTCTTGGGCTCCACGGTGACCTTCTTCCTGCAGTCCTGCTGGTCTTGGTCTTGTTGCACCGATATGGAAACCTTTGTCTGATGCCTCGGTACTCCGCGCCTGCGCTTGCCCCCTTAGCACCAAAGGTGAAACGAGGACACTACGCGCGCTGGCGCCTGCCTGGCCTTGGTCGTCATGGCTTGCGTCACGGGAACCTTACGAGGTACCCCCTGCCTTGATCTCTCTGCCCCCTCGCGAGCCTGCCTAGTCAGGACGCTCCTGAGGAGGCCGTGTGTCGTCCCCCTCACGAGGCTTGGCCCCTCGCGAGGGTCTTGAGTGTTTGGCTGACGAAGACCGGCCGTACTGGGCCGCTGGTGGAGCCACACCGTGGGCCGTAGGCAGGCAAGTCTGGGGACCCCCGTTCCTAGAACACCGACAATCAACATTAGTGTCTCCTTGTCTATTGGTCTTTATTCTATTAGTCACACAGCTAGTCAGGAAGTCAATCAGGCAACTCCGACTTTACCTATGGGTCTTGGGTTGCACAACACTACCTTGTCTTATCAAGTAGATCCTGATGAAGCAGATCATGCAGTTGCAGCAAACATTGTGGGGGTCATTGAGCAGCATGAGGCAGTTGCTCAGCGACTTTTGTAGTTAGCTGAATTAATTGTGGAGTTAGCTCAGCCACCAGCGGGTTTAGATCAGCCACCTATGGAGTTGTCTCGCATTCAACACATTTCTAATATTGTTGTGAGCCTCAGGAAGGAAAATGTTGGGGAATGTTGCAGAAAATAAAATTTGTCTACGCTTCACCAAGATCAATCTATGGAGTCATCTAGCAACGAGATAGAGGAGTGCATCTACATACCCTTGTAGATCGTGCGGAAGCGTTCAAGAGAACGGGGTTGAGGGAGTCGTACTCGTCGTGATCCAAATCACCGATGATCCTAGTGCCGAACGGACGGCACCTCCGCGTTCAACACACGTACGGTTGGGGAAGACGTCTCCTCCTTCTTGATCCAGCAAGGGGGAGGGAGAGGTTGATGGAGATCCAGCAGCACGATAGCGTGGTGGTGGAAGCAGCGGCGATCTCGGCAGGGCTTCGCCAAGCTCTACGAGAGGGAGAGGTGTTGCAGAGGGAGAGGGAGGCGCCAGGGACTTGGGTGCGGCTGCCCTCCCTCCCCCCTCTTTATATAGGGGCCAGGGGGGCGCCAGCCCCCTAGAGATTGGATCTCAAGGGGGGCGGCCAAGGGGGTTGGCTTGCCCCCCAAGCCAAGTGGGGCGCCCCCACCCCTAGGGTTTCCAACCCTAGGCACAGCGGGGGCCCAAGGGGGGCGCACCAGCCCACCAGGGGCTGGTTCCCTTCCCTGCTTCAGCCCATAGGGCCCTCCGGGATAGGTGGCCCCACCCGGTGGACCCCCGGGACCCTTCCGGTGGTCCCGGTACAATACCGGTGACCCCCGAAACTTTCCCGATGGCCGAAACTGGACTTGCTATATATAATTCTTCACCTCCGGACCATTCCGGAACTCCTCGTGACGTCCGGGATCTCATCCGGGACTCCGAACAACTTTCGGGTTAGCGCATACTAGTATCTCTACAACCCTAGCGTCACCGAACCTTAAGTGTGTAGACCCTACGGGTTCGGGAGACATGCAGACATGACCGATACGACTCTCCGGCCAATAAGCAACAGCGGGATCTGGATACCCATGTTGGCTCCCACATGTTCCACGATGATCTCATCGAATGAACCACGATGTCGAGGATTCAAGTAATCCCGTATACAATTCCCTTTGTCAATCGGTACGTTACTTGCCCGAGATTTGATCGTCGGTATCCTAATACCTCATTCGATCTCGTTACCGGCAAGTCACTTTACTCGTACCGTAATGCATGATCCCGTGACCAACCACTTAGTCACTTTGAGCTCATTATGATGATGCATTACCGAGTGGGCCCAGAGATACCTCTCCGTCATACGGAGTGACAAATCCCAGTCTTGATCTGTGTCAACCAACAGACACTTTCAGAGATACCTGTAGTATACCTTTATAGTCAAGCAGTTACGTTGTGACGTTTGGTACACCCAAAGCACTCATACGGCATCCGGGAGTTACACGATCTCATGGTCTAAGGAAATGATACTTGACATTAGAAAAGCTCTAGCAAACGAACTACACGATCTTGTGCTATGCTTAGGATTGGGTCTTGTCTGTCACATCATTCTCCCAATGATGTGATCCCGTTATCAATGACATCCAATGTCCATGGTCAGGAAACCGTGACCATCTATTGATAAACGAGCTAGTCAACTAGAGGCTCACTAGGGACATGTTGTCGTCTATGTATTCACACATGTATTACGATTTCCGGATAACACAATTATAGCATGAATAAAAGACAATTATCATGAACGAGGAAATATAATAATAACCATTTTATTATTGCCTCTAGGGCATATTTCCAACAGAAAACACTAAAAATGTTGGATGTTCTGCAGCACAAGATAATTATCTAGAAGGGGCTGCTGATAGTGAAAAAGATAACATCACAGAGAAGAACACAGAGAAGTTCTCAGAAAATGTTGTTGTTGTAACTAAGGAAGAGGTGGACAGGTCTGCCTTAAAAGGGAGATTAAGAGTATGTTATCATAGACCCTACCCACATGGTTGGTACTTCTTCAGTTGGAAACAAGAAAGGTACTAATGGCCCTCATTCTCAAAGAATTGTTCAATTACATGCTATGGATATTATTGATGGATCTCATTTAATTTCTGAAGAATGACTGGACCTTTGGATTCTTCATTTTTCTCCAGCTACACAGGGTACATCAAATACTTTCAAAATTGATATCCTGATAAGTTGGTTAAATTTCATAATACACCTGTTGTTAACTCCTGATAAATTTGGCTGGGTCATGCACCTATTGAAATCTGATCTATGGACATTGCTGACTGCTAATTGCTCTGCTTAAGAGACTATGACATTTCATATATCTGATCTGTAGACATTGCAGGCGGAGCTGGGCTGCGCGGCTGCGGGAGCGGCTGGGCCGGATCAACCCACAACACATGCGACAGTTGCTGGCGATGCGGTTAACGCAACCAAGCGGGGTTGGAGGCGCGGGTCGTGGTGCAGGTGGTCGTGATGCAGGGCCAAGGCGGGGAGGCGCTCCAGCGAGGCAGGGGACGGCCGGTGGTCGGGGATGGACCCAGAACGAGACGGAGGCGGAGGTCGCCTGATCTGGATGAAGATGGCGGCATGACAACAATGCAAGGGAGAGGGGCCGCCGGGCCCGGCGAGGCAGAGGAAGCTGTCGGCGAGCTTGGTTCCTACGGCCATGGTGGGTCATGGGACTTAGCGGCGCGGAGGGAGACGGACGATGGGCAGCAGCGCATGTCATCGGATGGCCGAATCCAGAAGATTCCTTGTCGGATCGACTCGATGGCGAGCTCCGAAGGCAGAGCACTTGGAGCACCATGGCCATGGCGGGCTCTGGAGGTGTCTTTGCAAGGGGAGAGGAGAGAGACCGTGAGAAAAAGAGAGAGATCGAGAAGTGAAGGAGAGGCGAGGCAAAGATCGACAGTGGTCCTGATCGCCGGCGGCTTGCTGAAGCAACGACGCCACGGGCGGCGCTTGGTGAAGGCGCAGGTTTCTTGGGGCCACACGGGTCAAGCGGGGGCAAGGAACTAGAGGGGAATCGGGAGGAGAAACTCTGGTTGGGCAGCACAGAAAAACAAGGTGGAACCGCTCGGCTAGTGGTCGGGTGGATTTGGATCCTGAGGTGAAAGACAGCAGGTGGCGGCGACTGTGTGGAGGGACAAGACACATAGGAATTAGGGCTGAATTGAATTTTGTTAGGGGTTCATCTGCTATTTATAGCAAGAGTCCAAATGGAGAGAGTTTGGGGGAGCCTTCGATCGTAATCGTACGGCCCGAGATAAAATGTTGTGGGAGTCCAAATGCAAAACCGAAGATGTTTTAGCGATGTTTGGTGATGATCCGGACCCATCGGTAACGACAGGCTGGTTCTGGTTCGGGGGCAAGTTTCAGACACGCACGGGAGGGGTTTGACAAAAGGGAGGGGAGTTTGATGGGCTTAGAGAAGAGATAGAAGAGAGCGGCCTGGTTGACCTGAGAGGAGGTCAACAGAGACAAGGAAGAAGCGGCAACTACAAGTGGATGAAAGTTTTATAAAAACATGCACGCATGATGCCGTGATGAAAATACAACAAGCAAAGTAAATCACAAAGCTACAACGAAATAACTGGAATGCTTCAGGAGCGTCGGTCTCGGATCATCACAGTGACGTGCACGGGAGATGGCCCGCAAGACAGAGCTTGGTCGCTTGGATTTATCAGCACTGCAGGGATGGACCCGAGCACAGGTGCCTGCCCTTAATCATGAGGTGGACGAGGGCGGGGTTGTGAGGGCGCAACAACATTCATGGTGACGAAGCACCGGGCACGCAGGTTGAAATACTTAGGAAATTCATAAAAGGCGGAGCTTGTTTCGATATATGCACAAAATGATAAACATGCAGGGCCGGGCCCTCACAACTTGAGGATAATGCAGCCCAAGGGACGCTCTCAACCGAACAAACCAAAAAGTCACCTGGCAACAGTGTTGTAGAAGCGTTGAGGTAGCTGAATAACCATGCCATGGACATTGCTCCTCCTGAGGCGGACGACTCCTAAGGCATGGGAGACCCGCGAGGCCCAGGGGGCTTGCGAGGATCCGGGACCTCCTAAGACGCGACTGTCGAGCGCCCGGCCTTGTGAGACGCCATAGCACGCTGCCCCAGGCGCTGGTCTGAGGCGCCCACGTTTAGCGGGCCGAACGGCATGCGACGTAGTTGCATGCGTAGCACCCACTCCGGCCGACGAGTGATGGCCAGAAGAGATCCTGCGAAGCGGCCCTGTTAAGGCCCGGGATGTTGACGCAAATGCGTAGCTCGTCACCCGCTTCGGGGGCTGCAGCTGCACTTGGTGGTGTCGGGCGACGCTTGCCACACATGGACTGCGCCTCCTGAAGCTCCTCGATCGCCTTGGTGATAAACTCTCGTGTTCCTGGTGTCGCGCGCCTCGCTCCTTGCTTGTGGGGGCGCGCATCGAAGCACGCCTCCAAGTGGTGCCCGAGCACCTCCCTCGCTGCACTGGTCAGGGCAGAGGCTCTCCAGATGGAAGCCCCCCAGCCCGTCCCAAGGGAAGTGGCGGGCACGCCTTCCTATGCAGGAGGAAGGGGTGCCCCAACAGCAGGCGTGGGTCTTGAGGTGCCGCCAGAGGGCTTCTTGGTCTCGGAATGACCCTTGACGAGGAGCTTCTTCTTCTTCATGGGGGTGGCCTCGAGTGGCAGGACGCTGCCCTCGTCATAAGAGTTCTCGCCTGCAGTGGCACGGTATGCATGCTCAAGAGAACAGAACGCGTCCTTCTCATCGTAAGTGACCGTGATGACGCCGCTACACCCTGGCATTTTGAGGATGTTGTAGTCATGGTGGGTTGTCGCCATGAACTTGGTGAGGGCAGGGTACCCGAGGATGGCGTTGTATGGGAGGACGATGTGGGTGACATCGAAATCAATGAGCTCGGTGTGGTAGTTGTCGTGCTTGTCTAAGGTGATGGGGAGGCGCACGTGCCCCAGGGGTGTGGTGGATCCATTAGTTACTCCTAAGAAAGGCTTTGTGAGCAGGAGCTGGTCATAAGGCACTTGGAGTGTGTTGAACGTTTCCAAAAGGAGGACGTTGAGGCGAGCGCTGCCATCAATGAGGGTCTTGGTAACTGCGTCGTTGCTGACGGTGGGTGTGCATATCTTGGGGAGTGCACCGGCAGTGGCCTCGCACTTGAGGTGGTCCTTGGAGTCGAAGGTGATGGCGTATTGCAACCACCTAAGAGGGCGTGCGGCTTCGAGCTTCCAATGGGCCGCATTCACCTCGCGAGAGAACAGCTTGAAGACGCGGTTTGAGGATGCGGACAATCGGGTGAGGTTCTTGGAAGCCCCCAGCTCCATCATCCTGATGATTTCCGTCGTTCCTTCTTGGCGTTGGCTGCAGCGGAGGGAGGCTGGCGTTGCCCTGAGGACGGGCCTCCCGAGGCTGGTCACGCAAGGGGCCATCACAAGGCTCATCACACCAGTGGTCCTCGCGAGATTGTTTGCGCCAGTCGTGACGTGGGTTGTGGATATCCCAGCGGCCTCTGCCGCGGCCTCCTCCACGACCGTAGCCTCGGTCGCCGCGCACAGGGCAGCAGCCCGCGCACTCGTCACGGATCCCCTGAGCTCCTTGCAGTCATTGGTGTTGTGGGTGTGAGTGTTGTGGAAGACGTAGTATGGCAGTTGTCCTTGGCTAGTTCATCGCGATTGCGGGCGCGCTTCTACTCAGCCTCTGCTGCCAGCATGGCGGGGCAATTGTGTTGTGCCTCCTTGGCCTTGCCTTCTTGTCTTCAGGGTCGGCCTTAGGGTGCTTGAGGAGGGAAGGCGGCCTTCTTCATCCCTGGCGCACTTGTCAGCCAGGTTGAATAGCTCAGGAGCTGAGCCAACGTCATCATGGATAGCGAGCTCCTCACTCATCTTGAAATCAGTTACGCCCTCTATAAACACGGAGATGACGGCCTCGTCGGGCGCCTTCTGGACCCTAACGCGGACTTGGTTGAAGCGCTGCATGTACTTCCGGAGGGTCTCGTCAGGCTGTTGTTTCACGCGTAGTAGGTCGTTGACAGTGAGGTCGCGGTCGCGGGTCCCTTGGAAGTTGGCAATGAAGTGCTGATACACCCATTTTCCATCATGCTTTTATATCATTACTTATTGCATTATTGGCTGTTATTACATGTTATATCACAATACTTATGCCTTCTCTATCTTATTTTATAAGGTTTACATGAAGAGGGAGGATGCTGGCAGCTGGAATTCTGGTCTAGAAAAGGAGCAAATATGAGAGAACTATTCTGCACAACTCCAAATGTCCTGAAATTTCACAAAGATCGTTTTTGGAATATATAAAAAATATTTGGCGAAGAAAGCACTAGAGCAGGCCACCAGCCATAAGGGTGGAGGGCGCGTCCTACCCCCTGGGCGCACCCCATGTCTTGTAGGCCCACTGGCAGGCCCCGACGCCCAACTTCTGCCATATGGTATCTTTTGCCCTGGAAAAAATAAGGGAGAAGCTTTTCGGGATGAAGCGCCGCAGTCTCGAGGCGGAACCCGGGCAGGACCAATCTAGGGCTCCGGCGGAGCTGTTCTACAAGGGAAACATCCCTCCGAGAGGGGGAAATCACCGCCATCGTCATCACCATCGAACCTCTCATCAAGAGGGGCTCATTCTCCATCAACATCTTCACCAGCATCATCTCCTCTCAAACTCTAGTTCATCTCTTGTATCTGATCTTTGTCTCAAAACCTCAGATTGGTACATGTGTGTTGCTGGTAGTGTTTATTACTCCTTATAGTTGATGCTAGTTGGTTTATCCGGTGGAAGATTATATTTTCAGATCCTTAATTATTATTAATACTCCTCTAATTATGAACATGAATATGCTTTGTGAGTAGTTACATTTGTTCCTGAGGACATGGGACTAGTCTTGTTATAAGTGATCATGTGAATTTGGTATTCGTTTGATATTTTGATGAGATGTATGTTGTCTCTCCTCTAGTGGTGTTATGTGAACGTCAACTACATGACACTTCACCATTTTTTGGGCTTAGGGGAAGGCATTCGGAAGTAATAAATAGATGGTGGCTTGCTAGAGTGACAAAAGCTTAACTCCTAGTTTATGCATTGCTTCGTAAGGGGCTGATTTGGATCCATATGTTTCATGCTATGGTTAGGTTTACCTTAATTTTCTTTCATAGTTGCGGATTCTTGCGAGAGGGGTTAATGATAAGTGGGAGGTTTTTCCAAGGAAGGACAATACCCAAGCAGTGGTCCACCCACATGTCAAATTATCAAAGTAACGAACGCGAATTATATGAGCATGATGAAAACTAGCTTGATAGAAATTCCCATGTGTCCTTGGAAGCACTTTTCTTTATATAAGAGTTCAACTTGGCTTGTCCTTTGCTACAAAAGGGATTGGGCCACCTTGGTGCACCTTGTTTACTTTGGTGACTTGTTACCCATTACAAATTATCTCATCACAAAACTATTTGTTACCGATAATTTCAGTGCTTGCAGAGAATACCTTGCTGAAAACCGCTTGTCATTTCCTTCTGCTGCTCGTTGGGTTCGACACTCTTACTTATCAAAAGGACTAGCATAGATCCCCTATACTTGTGGGTCATCTAGACTCTTTTCTAACGCCATGTCCGGGGAGTGAAGCGCCTTTGGTAAGTGGAATTTGGTAAGGAATTATTTATATAGTCTCCTGAAATTTACTATCAGTTGTTACTATGGAAAATAATCCTTCGAGGGGCTTGTTTGTGGTATCTTCACCTCGACCGGAAGAGCAAAGAGTTGCTCCTTAACCTACTGCACCTACTAAAAATATTTAATTTGAAATTCCTTCGGGTATGATAGAGAAAATACTAGCCAATCCTTATACAGGAGATGGAGGATTACATCCTGATATGCACCTAATCTATGTGGATGAAGTTTGTGGATTATTTAAGCTTGCAGGTATGCCCGAAGATGTTGTATTTGCTTGGGATAAGTTCAGATCGTATATTGTTGATCTAATGTAAAGGTTCACACTGATCGTGCTGCTATTAAATACCTTATGGAAAACAAGGATGCTAAACCTAGAATTATTAGGTGGGTTCTCTTGTTACAAGAATTTGATTTGCATATTATTGATAGAAAGGGAGCAGAGAACCCCGTTGCAGACAACTTGTCTAGGTTAGAAAATGTTCTTGATGACCCACTACCTATTGATGATAGCTTTCCTGATGAGCAATTAGCGGTCATAAATGCTTATCATAATACTCCATGGTATGCTGACTATGCTATTACATTGTTGCTAAATTTATACCACCTAGTTTCACATACCAGCAAAAGAAAAAGTTTTTCTATGATTTAAGACATTACTTTTGGGATGACCCACACCTTTTTAAAGGAGTAGATGGTGTTATTAGACACTGTGTACCTAAGAATGAACAGGAACAGATCCTATGCAAGTGTCACTCCGAGGCTTACGGAGGACACCACACTGGAGATAGGACTGCACATAAGGTATTGCAATCCGGTTTTTATTGGCCTACTCTCTCCAAAGATGCTCGTAAGTTTGTCTTCTCTTGTGATAAATTCCAGAGAATTGGTAATATTAGTATACGTCAGGAATTGCCTATGAATTATTCTCTTGTTATTGAACCATTTGATAGTTGGGGCTTTGATTATATGGGACCTTTTCCTTCCTCTAATGAGTATACACATATTTTAGTTGTTGTTGATTATGTTACTAAGTGGGCAGAAGCTATTCCAACTGTAGTGCTGATCATAACACTTCTATTAAGATGCTTAAAGAAGTTGTTTTTCTGAGGTTTGGAGTCCCTAGATATTTAATGACTGATGGTGGTTCACATTTTATTCATGGTGCTTTCCATAAAATGCTTGCTAAGTATGATGTTAACCATAGAATTGCATCTCCATATCATCCTTTGTCTAGTGGTCAAGTAGAATTGAGGAATAGAGAGATTAAATTGATCTTGCAAAAGACTGTTAATAGATCTAGAAAGAATTGGTCCAAGAAACTTGATGAAGTACTATGGGCTTATAGAACTGCTTATAAAAATCCTATGGGTATGTCTCTGTATAAAATGGTTTATGGAAAGGCTTGTCATTTACCTCTCGAACTAGAACATCAGGCATAGTGGGCTATCAAAGAGCTCAACTATGATTTCAAACTTGCCGGTGAGAAGAGGCTATTTGACATTAGCTCACTTGATGAATGGAGGACCCAAGCCTATGAGAATGCAAGTTGCTTAAAGAGAAAGTTAAAAGATGGCATGGCAAGGGGATACAAAAGCGTGAGTTTAATGTAGGTGATCATGTTTTGCTATACAACTCCTGTTTAAGATTTCTTGTAGGAAAACTTCTCTCTAAATGGGAAGGTCCTTACATTATCGAGGAGGTCTATAATTTTGGTGCCATCAAAATCAACAACGCTGAAGGCACAAATCCGAAGGTGGTAAGCGATCAAAGAATCAAACATTATATCTCCACGGATGATACTGCCACCCCGGCGAACAAGGGCCCGCGCCGTAACAGGAAGCGCAAGGGCAAGACCGTGCTTGCCATCGAGGGGTCCGGCGATACCGGCGCCACCAAGAAACCCAAGGCGAGCGATCCCGACAAGGAGGTTACCGGGTGTGCCGCTTGCTGGGCCTTGGCGGCTGCCGATAAGCCAGGGAGCTCCGACAAGCAGTATTGCAAGATCCACCACACCAAGGGCCATGACCTACAGAACTGCCGGCAAGTGGAGGTGCTCGCTGAGAAGCAGAAAGCCGAGTATGAGAGGCGGGACAAGGAGAAGAGCCAAGAGGGTGCCGAGGGATACGACAAGAAGCGTGGCAGCCAGGGAGGCCGCCGCGGCAAAAATAATCAGCAGGAGAGGCCCGCCCAGGAAGACGTTGATCACGGTGAGGACTATTAGTCTGGCGACCACGAGTTCCAGAAAGCCATAGAAGCCATGTGCGTCGATGGTGGCGCCTTGCTGCATACATCCCACCGCCAGCTCAAGCAGTGTGCGTCGATGGTGGAGCCGTCGCTCGACGCACGGGAGCCGCTGAAGTGGTCCAGCACGCCTATCATCTTCGACACCGAGGACCATCCTAACCGCACTACTGCAGTCGGGTGCTTTCCGTTGTTGGTTTCACCAAAAATCCGCAACCTCAAGGTGACGAAGATGCTGGTTGAAGGCGGGGCCGGTCTGAACTTGATCTCACCTGTTGTGATCAAGAGGATGCAGATCCCTAATGGAGACCTCGAGGAGACGGGCACATTCCAAGGGGTTAACCCGGGGAGGAGCCAGCCGAAAGGAAAGGTCATGCTGCCCGTGACGTTTGGAGGTGAGCTGAACCACAGGACGGAGAGGGTTGTCATTGATATAGCCAAGACCCCCTTGCCCTACAACGGGATCCTCGGCCACCCGACACTATCCAAGTTCATGGCGGCTTCATATGACGCCTACAACACGCTGAAGATGCCCGGGCCGATGAACATCATCACCGCCCCCTCCGACAAGAAAGACGCATTGATTTGCGCCGACCAACTCTACCGGGAAGCAGTTACAGCAGCTACCGCCAAGGCACCTGCTCCTGCCGACGGAGCCCCTGGAGGGAAAAAGACCAACGAGACCCCTCGTACGCACTCCGGCAAGCGCACCTCTTCGGGGTGTTGCGCTCCCGTTGAGGACGTGCCAGAGAGCTCCACCAGTAAGAGCAAGTAGTCCAGAGCTGCACCACCAGAGACCAAGAAGGTGCCCGTCAAGGAGGACGGCATAGGGGGAGCTTTTACCATAAGCTCCACCCTCGACGGTAAATAGGAAAACGAGCCATCACTTTCCTGCGGGCGAATGTCGATGTGTTTGCATCGCAAGCCTCCGACATCCCCGGCGTTCCTAGTGAAGTGATTGAGCACCATCTTGCTGTCTATCCTCATGCATGGCCCGTCAAGCAGAAGGTCAGGAAGCAAGCTCTGGAGAGGCAGGAGTTCATCACGGAGGAGATCAGAAAACTAGAGGCGGGGTGCTCCATCTGACGTGGTTGGCCAACCCGGTAGTGGTGCGCAAGGCAAACGGGAAGTGGAGACTGTGTATTGATTACCCAAACATCAATAAAGCTTGTCCAAAATATCCCTTCTCGTTACCACGCATCGACCAGATTGTTGACTCCACGGCTGGGTGTGACCTGTTATCATTCCTCGACTCCTACTCAGGGTACCACCAGATCTTCATGACAAAAGAAGACGAGGACAAGACAACGTTCATCACCCCATGTGGTATGTATTGATTTTTACGGATGCCTTTCGGGTTGAAGAGTGCTGGCTCAACCTTTGCAAGAGCAGTCCAAATTGGTTTTGAGCCCCAGCTACATAGAAATATGGAAGCTTATATGGATGACAAAGTGGTCAAAACCAATGACAAAGCAACACTTGTGCAATATCTGGAGGAAACATTTGCGAACGTGCGCAAGATCAACCTCAAGTTGAACCCTGAGAAGTGTGTCTTCGGTGTCCCATCCGACAAGCTTCTCGGGTTCTCTGTGTCGCAGCGCAGGTTTGAGGCAAACCCAGACAAGATCAAGGCCATCAAGAAGATTGGGGCACCTAAATGGATCAAAGATGTGCCTCGGCTCACTACCTGCGTTGCCGCCATGAGCAGATTCATCTCCAAGTCCGCGGAGCATGCCCTTCCCTTTTTCAAGATCTTGAAGAAGAAGGTCCCAATGGAGTGGACCCCGGAGGCCGAGGCAGCGCTGCAAGATTTTAAGAACTACCTCTCCTCTACCCCAGTGCTGGTTGCGCCCACACCACAAGAACCATTGCTGCTGTACCTAGCGGCAACGAATCAGGTGGTTAGCGCCGCACTAGTGGCGCAGAGAGAGGTCGACAAAGAGGCAGCGGCAGCGCCAAAGTCAACAGATGGCAAACCGGAACCCTCCCCAGTAGGGCTCTGTCCCGGCAAGACCGAGTCCCCGACAGAGGCTGACGCCAGTGTGACAGGGCCCGCGGGACCAGGTGAAGTGGCACAGAAGAAGAAAATGGTGCAGCATCTAGTTTACTTCGTCAGCTCCCTCTTGCAGGGGGCTAGGTCGAGGTACTCAGGTGTGCAAAAATTGCTCTTCGGCCTCCTTATGGCATCGAGGAAGCTGCGTCATTACTTCCAAGTGCACGAGATCACCATGGTCACCCGCCTCCTGTTGCAACAGATACTGCATAACCTAGATGCAACGGGGAGGATCGTGGAATGGTCCCTGGAGCTGTCGAGTTTCGGTTTAAAGTTCGAAAGCACCTCGACAATTCAGAGCAGAGTCTTGGCGGAGTTCATTGCAGAATGGACCTCGACACCCAAAGAAGAGGTACAGGAGACTACTCTCCCCGGCAAGGAAACGAGCCGCAACTGGATCATGTACTTCGATGGGGCTTTTTCGCTGCAAGGCGGCGGTGCTGGTGTGCTGCTTGTCGCACCCACCGGAGAGAACCTCAAGTATGTCATCCAAATGCACTTTCCCCGGGAGATGTCGACTAACAACACCGCCGAGTACGAGGGCTTGCTTGCCAGTCTCAGGATCACGACGGACCTTGGAGTCAAAAAGCTCATCGTCAGGGGCGACTCACAGCTCGTCATCAGGCAAATCAACAAATATTATCAAAGCCCATTGATGGAAGCTTACGTGGATGAAGTGAGGAAACTGGAGGAGCACTTTGACGGTATACGAGTAGAGCACGTCCCTCGGATGGAAAACGACGTTGCCGACTACCTATCAAAGCGCGCTGCCCTCAAGCTACCTGTGGAACCAGGTACTTTTGTGCTTCGGTTAACTTAACCATCCGTCGAACCATCAACCGGGCAGAACAAGCGGAGGAAGCTAGGCCCCGGCAAGTACTTCCCCACCGAGCTCCCCGGAGCCGCTGAAGAAGATATTGGCGTGGTTGCCGATCCTGCCGCGGGGCAACCGACTCCGGTAGGGCCTCAAGCCACAGCCATAGAGACGACTGCTCCCGTGGCAGAAGAGATGCCTTTGGTCCTTGTCATTAAGCCACGGACTCCGGCATGGGCACAACATACCGTCCGATTCCTCCAAAAAGGAGAGATTTGTAACGCCCCGGATCCGATGCGCCAGGTGTCTGCTAGTTATTCACCGTCGTTGCCATGTCATCTGCTTGCATGTTGCATTTTGTCATGTCATCATATGCATTGCATTGCATACGTGTTCGTCTCATGCATCCGAGCATTTTCCCCGTTGTCCGTTTTGCAATCCGGCGCTCCTATGTCATCCGGCGTTCCCCTTTTGTCTCCTGTTGTGAGCGGGTGTTGAACTTTATCGGAATGGCCTGAGGTTTGCCAAGCGGCCTTGGTACACCACCGGTAGACCGCCTGTCAAGTTTCGTGCCATTTGGAGTCCGTTTGATACTCCAACGGTTAACCGCGTAGCCCGAAACCCCCCCTTTCTCTTTGCAGCCCAACACCCCTCCAAAGTGGCCCAAAACCCAGCAAACTCCCCTCCATGCTCTCGGTCGTTCGATCACGATCGTGTGGGCGAAAACCCTGCCTCATTTGGACTCTCCTAGCTCCCTCTACCTATATATTGCCCTCTCCCACGAATTTTCGCAGTCCAAACACCCCAAACCCTAGATTTTCCCCTTCGCGCCGCGCCGGACATGTCCAACCCAGGTCGGACAAGTCCGCCCCGCGCTCCCTCGTCCAACCGGCGTCCACCACGTGGCCTCCCGCCGTCGTCCGCGCCACCGGCCCGCGGGGCCTGAACCGGGCCCGCGCGGCCCGCCCGCCGCCTCCGTCCGCCTGTGCGCCTTCCCGCACGTTCGCGCCGCCTGAGCGCC
>NC_041387.1:151116291-151132247 GCF_002162155.2 Triticum dicoccoides | reverse complement strand
CCGCCGCGTCCCCGCCCGCCGGCGTGCCGCCGCCGCTTCGACCCGGTGCCTCACCGCCCCGCCGCCCTCCGGCGACCGCCTCCATCTTCGCCGCCGACCACCCAGCTCCTCTGCCCGCCGCGGCTACCCCGAGCGCTCGCCCCGAGCCCCGCTGTCGTCTCGCGCCTCCGGCTGCCGTCGGCTGCCTCCCGATCAGCTCCGCCCTCCGCCGCCGTGCCGGATCCGGCCGGATCCGGCCGGACCAGCCCATCCGCACCGCCTCCCCTCCCCCCGCCGGTCCTCCTTCGACCTCTGGGGATCTCCGGTGCCCCCATCTCGCCGGAGCCGCCGCCCCGCTCGCCGGAGTTCGTCTCCGGCAGGATCGGGACGAGATCCACTCATCCCCGGAACCAAACGTCACGTCCCCGTATCCCGGATCCCTCTGTCCCGCGTTGACTTTCGCGGAGGTAAAAAATCTGCTAAGTCCCCGAAGTTTTTGACATTATCATGCCATGTTCATCGCATCATATTTCCTTGCATACTGCTCCGTTTCGTGCGTGTAATATGTCAAATTGTTCGTCTCAACGAGTACTTCATTAATTACATTGCATCATATTCATTTGAGCTCATCTTGATGCCTGAATCATCGTTGCAAGAGTGCTTCGTGATGTTGTCTGCTGTCTGTTAACACAAACATGCACTTTTGTCATTTTTGCCATGTTTGATGTGTGCATCCTATGAGGTTGATGTCTACATGTGTTTTGATCTATGACATGTGTTCTTTACAGTGGTGTATGCCATGTATTTTTCTGATCAATGTGGTGACTAGATCAAGCATGCAAACTAGGCTTCGTAATGTTGCTGTTTTTAGTCCCTGTTCTGCTGTTATTTTGATGCCTTGTAAACATAATACTACAGAGAGATCCATGCATATTTTGAGATATTTCAGTAAGGATGTTTTGAAATATATGGTTGTTCTATATCCATTCATGCCCCTGGTTGCAATTATGGAGTAGTCTAGCATGCCATTTTCGTGCTCTACTTTTGCTACAAAATGTTTCCTGGCAGATTGTTTACATGTTATTAAATTTTGCCAAGGTTGTTGTAGTTGATCCTTGCATGCTTTGAACTTGTTCTTGCCTTGGATTGTTTCATAAACATGTCTTCTTGCTGATGCTATGCTTATCTTGTCATTCAATGACTTGGATGAGTGAATCAAGCTTGTTAAGTAGTGTACTCGATGTTGCTGTTTGCTAGGCTGAATCTGTTATTTCGTGATGCTATGTAAACCTGCTGCTACAAATCATTCTATGCATAATCTGGAGATGTTCACTAAATATGTTTTGTTCTACATCTCATTCTCTATCCATTCATGCCCTTGGTTGCAATTATATCTTGCTGTAGCTTGTTCATATCTTGCTTCAAAGTTTCTTCTTCGATCAGGGGATAGGTTCCAGGTCGGCAGCCTGGGCTAGCAGGGCGGATGTCGTTTGAGTTTCTGTTTGTGTTTCATCCGTAGTCGGATGTTGATCTTATGTATTGTGATGCTCTATTCGTGTGGCATTCTATGCCTCTTGTATGTATCCCCATCTATTGTGTAATGTTGATGTAATGATATCAACCTTGCAAAAGCGTTTCAATATGCGGGTCTATCCTTGGTGGGACCTTCGAGTTCCTGTTGGATAGGGTTGCATATTGGGCGTGACAAGTTGGTATCAGAGCCTCGACTGACCTTAGGAGCCCCCTTGATTGATCGTGTAGTTTGGCCGATGTTGAGTCTAGAAGAAAACTGATTTCTGAGTCCAGTTATATCGGAGAGTAGGAATTTTTTTTACTCCTCTGCCCCTTCATCGCTCTGGTGAGGAATCTTGACGTAGGTGTTTTGAATTACTCCTCTTCCCTTTCAAATTTTTCTTTAGGATCACGCAGTTGGTTTCTCGATCGTTGGTTCTCAACTCTTTTGATCCGGTGCATTTCTCGTCAAGTTGACTCGAGCCTCTTCATCTTTGCAAGTTCAATCCTCAGTTGTTTTCTTTTCCCACCCGCCCACCCCGTGTTCATCTCAAAGCCGGAGTCCGTAATCGAGTATCCATCCTACTCGTGTGAAGTATTTGCCTTCTTTCCCCAATGATTTCAACCGGTGTTTTCTCTTCAAGATATTCGTCGATTCCCCTTCCAAATTGTCTTTGTTTTCCCGCCCTCCCACCCTCTTCTTCCCGGAGTCTGAGTCTGTTTCGAGCATCAATTCCATTCATGTGGAGTCTCTTTAGTCTTCCCTAAATCATTTCAACCGGTGAATTCTCGTTTTGTTCGACATTCTTCATCTCTTTTTCTTTTCCGGTGTTGATCATATTCTTTCCCTCAGCTCAAGTGTTTTTCCCTGCTCGTTCGCCTCTCCCAGTTTATCCTTCCGGAGTGTTCAAGACATCTCAGGAGATTCGTCTGTGTTCTAGTTAATTCGAGGTTGACACCTCATTCAAATATTTCAAGTGTTCCGGTGCACCATCTAGCTCTTCAACATCCCTTTCCAATGGTGTTTTCTTTTCAGTGGGCCCTAACCCACAGGTCTTTTCCGAGGATCTTACCTGACTCTTCTAATTCCCCCGGAGTTATTCTAAATTCTTTTCCAGTTTGACGTAAGAATGAATTATCATCAGTCAAATGTCTTTCTCCAAGATCTTTCAAATTCTTTAGTCGTTGGTTCAACCTTTCTAATTGTCATTCTACCGGAGTACCTCAGTAATTTTGGTGGTATTTCTCGTCGTCATTTGAAGACCGAAGAAGAGTTTTTCCTTTAATTCTTGTCCATTCTCTCGAAGTTTTGTGGTTCTAGCGTCATGTCAGCCTCTCGAATTATTCCAATCGTCAGATATTCTTTTCTTACCCATCCAGAGTATGTCAGAAGTTGTTTTCCCATTTTCTTTTCACCGGAGGCCATCATTCCAGTTATCATTCTCTATTTATCCTGGTGCTTTGTTCAAGTGTTCTTTAATCAGCTCATGATCCCTTGTTCTTCTGAATCTATATCCTCTCTAGCTTATTTGTTCTTCTAATTCTTCCCGGTGATTCATCCTCTTTCGTCAGTCATTTCCGAATTCTTATGGTGGTTCATTCAAGATTCTCTTTCCTTGATTATCATTTTAATTCATTCGTTCTTTCCAATCATACCGGTGGTTCATGAAGACTTTCTCAAGTTTTGCGGCATATTCCCCTTAATCATTTGCAATAAGAATATGTGGTATGCAAAATCCATTGCTTGTCCTCAATTTAATTTGATGAAGGAGAAGCATACAATAAATCTTATTCTTATTTCATCCAAGTAAGTAATCCCTTCCTTCGTAGTTTGTTCTTGGGGAATAAATTCTAGTTCCAAGTGTTTTCATCTTTTCTTTTCCGGAGTTCATTTTCCTCAGCCATGTCGTCGGAAGCTCCATCTAAATAATCGCAACGCTCATCTTATTCTTTCTTCCTTCATTCTATCTCATCATACTTTTGTCACCGGAGTTCTTCATGGTGGTTCTTTATGATTTAATTCATTTGTCAAGAGTTCATCAAGATTTTGTTGCTGGAGTTCAAGTATCTTTTCTTCTCATGTCTCGAAGTGCAAATAATTCTCCGTTTTCTTCTGAAGTGGAGTTTTGCATTTCTTCGTTCTTCTAAGTTATCCAATCATTTCAGTTTGCGGCTGGTTATCACCTCATAATTTCTGAGATGTTATCCATAAGTCCACGACAAGTTTATTCTTTTCGTTGTTATTTTCTTCTCCGTTCTTTTCATTCAACTCTTTCAACTCTTTCCGGAGGTTTTGTGTCATGTCTCCATCAAGTATCATTCCATCCTCTCAAGTTCTTGTTCTATTCCTCCATGTTTCAGCCGGAGTTCTGCCTAAATCCTTTTAGTCTTATTCGTTTCTTATCTCATTCTAACCGGAGTGGTTTCATAGTCTATCTGATTCCGTGAGCTTTTGATTCTCATCATTCTCGTCGTTCCTCTCTTCTTCTCGAGTGCTCTCGATTCTTTGCTTCTTTTCTTGAGTTCTTGTTTCACCTCACCCCTTTTCCCTTCCGTCTCGGTCCTAAGATCTCGGGACGAGATCTCTTGTTAGTGGAGGAGTGTTGTAACGCCCCGGATCCGATGCGCCAGGTGTCTGCTATTTATTCGCCATCGTTGCCATGTCATCTGCTTGCGTGTTGCATTTTGTCATGTCATCATATGCATTGCATTGCATACATGTTCGTCTCATGCATCTGAGCATTTTCCCCATTGTCTGTTTTGCAATCCGGCGCTCCTATGTCATCCGGCGTTCCCCTTTTGTCTCCTGTTGTGAGCGGGTGTTGAACTTTCTCGGAATGGCCCGAGGTTTGCCAAGCGGCCTTGGTACACCACCGATAGACCGCCTGTCAAGTTTCGTGCCATTTGGAGTCCGTTTGATACTCCAATGGTTAACCGCATAGCCCGAAACCCCCCCTTTCTCTTTGCAGCCCAACACCCCTCCAAAGTGGCCCAAAACCCAGCAAACTCCCCTCCATGCTCTCGGTCCTTCGATCACGATCGTGTGGGCGAAAACCGTGCCTCATGCTTTGAACTTGTTCTTGCCTTGGATTGTTTCATAAACATGTCTTCTTGCTGATGCTATGCTTATCTTGTCATGCAATGACTTGAGGTGAGTGAATCAAGCTTGTTAAGTAGTGTACTCGATGTTGCTGTTTGCTAGGCTGAATCTGTTATTTCGTGATGCTATGTAAACATGCTGCTACAAATCATTCTATGCATAATCTGGAGATGTTCACTAAATATGTTTTGTTCTACATGTCATGCTCTATCCATTCATGCCCCTGGTTGCAATTATAGCTTGCTGTAGCTTGTTCATATCTTGCTTCAAAGTTGCTTAATAATGTTGCTGTCAGCCTGTTAACATTAAGTTCAGTTGTTGCCATGTGTTTCGCTAGTGATCCATGCACCCTATGATCTTGCTCTTGCCATGCTTAGCTTCATAAATATGTCTTCTTACTGTTGGTTGCCTTGCCATGCCATGTATTGCTCTGTGGTGAGTGGTACAAGCTC
Organism: Triticum dicoccoides; assembly: GCF_002162155.2. Taxonomy (NCBI): domain Eukaryota; kingdom Viridiplantae; phylum Streptophyta; class Magnoliopsida; order Poales; family Poaceae; genus Triticum; species Triticum dicoccoides. The sequence goes on along the minus strand of NC_041387.1, from coordinate 151,127,204 downwards.
ACAAACATGCCTTCATAATTCTGTTTGTCATGTTTGAATCTGTAATATAACTTCTTATGTTTACATGGGTGCCATCATATCTTCTCATCCTTTTTGGCTCATGGTCAGTAAAGGACTTTTGTTCTATGCTTTTAGTAGTATCATGCCATGCCTTTGTTTGCCAATGTAAGTTCTTGTAACATGTTGTTTGATAGCTCTAAACATTGCAACCTGATGTTAATTTCTGCAAAGTCTGAACTGTTATTGTTTGCAATCTTGCCATGTGTGTTTGAGCATGTTCTAGTGATTTCTGGAGATAGCTCAGTGTTCATGTTTTGTTATGCTTTACCTATACATCATGCCCATGCCTTTTGTTTTCTTGTTGAGGTCCTGTAGCATGTTATTTTGGTGCTTGCAATATGCCTAGTTGCTGTTTTGGACAGCTTGTCCTTTAAACTTGTTTCATGTGTGTGTGTTGAACCCTTGCTCCGTATTGAGTGTGCTCTATATGAAACTTGCTTGATTTTGCATGTAGTTTCATATAATCATGTTGAATCCTTGTTTTGAGGTGTTTGCTTGATGTTTGTATCCATTTTGCTCATATCCGAACTAATTGAACTTTATATGTAACTTGACTAGAATCTCGTGTAGATCATCTTTGTGCATATTAACTTGCTGTTTAACAACTTGAACATAAGGTTTATTCAGATCTGGACTAATTTCGAAATTTGCATATGAGGACTTACCGGAATTGTTATATGTTGTTCCCGGCCTCATTTAAACTTGCCTTGATGTGTTGCTCCTGTTTGCATCATCTCTTGCCATGAGTAGCTTCATGTAGCTTTGTAATGCATCATACTTGGTTGAGCATCATGTCTTGTTCTTGTGTGGTGTGTTTACCATGTTGTGTGCTTCTTCTCGATAGTTTTTGTATCGTTGCGATCGTGAGGATTTGTTCGTCTACGCTTGGTTCGTCTTCGTGGCTTCATCTTCTTCATGGACTCGTTCTTCTTCCTTGTGGGATTTCAGGCAAGATGACCGCTACCCTGGATCTCACTACTATCATTGCTATGCTAGTTGCTTCATTCTATCGCTATGCTGCGTTACCTATCTTTTGCTCATTAAGCCACCCCAAATTGCCATGAACCTCTAACCTTTGACACCTTTCCTATGCAAACCACTATTTGGCTATGTTACCACTTTTGCTTAGCCCCTCTTATAGCGTTGCTAGTTGCAGGTGAAGTTGAAGATTGCTCCATGGTGGACAGGATTTTGGTTGGGATATCACAATATTTCTTATATTATTAATGCATCTATATATTTGGTAAAGGGTGGAAGGCTCGGCCTTATGCCTGGTGTTTTGTTCCACTCTTGCCGCCCCTAGTTTCCGTCATACCGGTGTTCTGTTCCCGGATTTTGCGTTCCTTACGCGGTTGGGTGATTTATGGGACCCCCTTGAAAGTTCGCTTTGAATAAAACTCCTCCAGCAAGGCCCAACATTGGTTTTACCATTTGCCTCACCACCACCTACTTTTCCCTTGGGAGTCGCTCTCTCGAGGGTCATCTTTATTATAGCCCCCCCGGGCCAGTGCTTGTCTAAGTGTTGGTCCGAACCAGAGCCACTTGCAGTGCCACCTCGGGGAAACTCGAGGTCTGGTTTTAGTTGTACGTAGTGTTCATCTGGTGTTGCCCTGAGAACGAGATATGTGCAGCTCCTATCGGGATTGTCGGCGCATTGGGCGGTCTTGCTGGTCTTGTTTTACCATTGTCGAAATGTCTTGTAAACCGGGATTCCGTGTCTGATCGGGTCTTCCTGGGAGAAGGTATATCCTTCGTTGATCGCGAGAGCTTATCATGGGCTATGTTGGGACACCCCTGCAAGGTATAATCTTTCGAAAGCCGTGCCTGCGGTTATAGGCAGATGGGAATTTGTTAATGTCCAGTTGTAGATAACTTGACACCAGATCTGAATTAAAACGCATCAACCGTGTGTGTAGCCGTGATGGTCTCTTTTCGGCGGAGTCCGGTAAGTGAACACGGTTTCTGGGTTATGATTGACGTAAGTAGGAGTTCAGGATCACTTCTTGATCATTACTAGTTGACGACCGTTCCATTTGCTCTCTTCTCGCTATTATTTGCGTATGTTAGCCACCATATCATGCTTAGTCGCTGCTGCAGCCTCACCACTTTACCCCTTCCTTTCCCTTTAAGCTTTGCTAGTCTTGATACCCATGGTAATAGGATTGCTGAGTCCTCGTGGCTCACAGATTACTACAACAACAGTTGCAGGTACAGGTTTATGCGATAATCATGACGCGAGAGTGATGCTTGCTTGTCTTGAGTTCTTCTTCTGCTTCTTCTTCGATCAGGGGATAGGTTCCAGGTCGGCAACCTGGGCTAGTAGGGTGGATGTCATTTGAGTTTCTGTTTGTGTTTCATCCGTAGTCGGATGTTGATCTTATGTATTGTGATGTTGTATTTGTGTGGCATTCTATGCCTCTTGTATGTATCCCCATCTATTATGTAATGTTGATGTAATGATATCCACCTTGCAAAAGTGTTTCAATATGCGGGTCTATCCTTGGTGGGACCTTCGAGTTCCTGTTGGATAGGGTCGCATATTGGGCATGACAAGATTCCTGAGGAGCAGGAAGAAGCAGAGAGAGTAGCCCGTCGGTCTTCTCTGTACCAATTCGTTGACAACGTCTTGTACAGAAAAAGAACGAATGGGGTGAAATCAAAGTGCATCTCCCGGGAGGAAGGACTAGATCTGTTGGCGGAGATACATGGAGGCATATGTGGCTCCCACATAGGGTCGAGGGCCCTTGCTGGCATGGCTTTCCGGCAAGGTTTCTTCTGGCCCACTGCCCTCCAGGATGCGACGGCACTAGTAACCAAGTGTGAAGCGTGCCTGAAAGTGCAACTATCCCTAGGTGGTTTTGGTAATTCATAACAACATATAGCTCATTGAGCTCATGCTTTTCCAAGACTATTATTTTAGGAAAGCTCAATGAATGGCATGGCATGGATGATGAAAGTGGATCCCTCAAAATACTAATGACAAAGGATTGGCTCAAGCTCAAAAGCTCAAGACTCTTCATTTTATATTTTAGTGATCCAAGATCACATTGAGTCTATAGGAAAGGCCAATACTATCAAGGAGGGATGAGGTGTTGCTTAATGAGCATCTTGCTTCATGTGCTTAGTGATATGTTCCAAATACCCTCAACTACTTTCTCACATCCACAAATGACTTAAACCTAAAGTCAAACTCGGCCCCACTGATTCTTTCTATCCGGCGCCACTGAGTTTGGATGTCATAGCCACTGCCACAAACTCTAGGCAAATCGGTCCTACCGATAGGGATCTCGGTCTCACCGAGATGGGATTGTAATCTCTCTGTTTCCCTTCGTAATGTTTCAGTCTAACCAAAGTGTGCGATCGGTCCCACCGATATTGCAATTTAAACTCCCTATTTCCCTCTCATAACATTTCGGTCTCAAGAAATGAGTGAATCGGTCCCACCAAGTTTACCTGACTAACTCTCTGGAAAGCTTATTACCAAAATCGGTCTCATCGAGTTTGTGTAATCGGTCTCACCGAGATTACGTTATGCCCTAACCCTAACCATATCGGTCCTACCGAGTTGCATGTCGGTCCCACCGAAAACCCTAATGGTCACTAGGTTTACTAAATCAGTCCGACCGAGTCTGTTGAATCGGTCCCACCACGTTTGGTAAGTTGTCTGTAACGGTTAGATTTTGTGTGGAGGCTATATATACCCCTCCACCTCCTCTTCATTCGTGGAGAGAGCCATCAGAACAAACCTACACTTCCAACTTACCATTTCTGAGAGAGAACCACCTACTCATGTGTTGAGGCCAAGGTATTCCATTCCTACCATATGAATCTTGATCTCTAGCCTTCCCCAAGTTGCTTTCCACTCAAATATTCTTTCCACCAGATCCAAAACCTATGAGAGAGAGTTGAGTGTTGGGGAGACTATCATTTGAAGCACAAGAGCAAGGAGTTCATCATCAACACACCATTTGTTACTTCTTGGAGAGTGGTGTCTCCTAGATTGGCTAGGTGTCACTTGGGAGCCTCCGACAAGATTGTGGAGTTGAACCAAGGAGTTTGTAAGGGCAAGGAGATCGCCTACTTTGTGAAGATCTACCGCTAGTGAGGCAAGTCCTTCGTGGGCGACGGCCATGGTGGGATAGACAAGGTTGCTTCTTCATGGACCCTTTGTGGGTGGAGCCCTCCGTGGACTCACGCAACCGTTACCCTTCGTGGGTTGAAGTCTCCATCAACGTGGATGTACGATAGCACCACCTATCGGAACCACGCCAAAAACATCTATGTCTCCAATTTGCGTTTGAATCCGCCAAACCCTTCCCTTTACTTTCTTGCAAGTTACATGCTTTAATTTCCGCTGATCATATACTCTTTGCATGCTTGCTTGAATTATGTGATGATTGCTTGACTTGTCCTAAGATAGCTAAAATCTACCAAACTCTAAAATTGGGAAAAGGCTAAGTTTTTAATTGGTCAAATAGTCTAATCACCCCCCCCCTCTAGACATACTTCAAGGTCCTGCAAGTGGTATCAGAGCTTTGGTCTCCATTTGCTTTGATTTCCATAGCTTTTGGTGGTCATAGCCTTGGTTTCACAACCTAGGAGAGTATGGCGTCTAGTGAGGGAAATTATCACCGTAGAGGTCCGTACTTTGATGGTACTCATTTTGCTAGTTGGAAGCATAAGATGAAAATGCATATTCTTGGACATAACCCCGTCGTTTGGGCTATTGTGTGTATTGGCTTGCAAGGTGAATTCTTTGATGGGAGAGAACCAAACCGTGAAGCTAGCACGGATGAATTGAAGATGTTGCAATACAACGCTCAAGCCTGTGATATCCTCTTCAATGGATTGTGCGCCGAAGAATTCAACAAAATCAGCCGTCTTGAGAATTCAAAGGAAATTTGGGATACTTTGATTGATATGCATGAAGGTACCGACTCTGTCAAGGAATCCAAGTTGGATGTGCTCCAAAGTCAGCTTGACAAGTTCAAAATGAAGGATGGTGAAGGTGTAGCTGAAATGTACTCTAGGCTTGCACTTATCACAAATGAGATTGCCAGCTTAGGGAGTGAAGAGATGACCGACAAATTCATCATCAAGAAGATCCTAAGCGCATTGGATGGAAAGTATGATACCGTGTGCGCATTGATCCAAATGATGCCAAACTACAAAGATCTCAAGCCAACGGAAGTCATCGGAAGAATTGTTGTTCATGAGATGTCACTCAAGGATAAGGAGGAACTTCACAACAAGTCAAGTGGTGCTTACAAAGCCTCAAGTGAAGCCCCCACATCATCAAGTGAGAAACAAACCTTCAATGAAGAATTGAGCTTAATGATGAAGAACTTCAACAAATTCCACAAGAGTAGAAGCAAAGAAAGAAGCTCCAAGTCAAGGTCCTACAATGACAAAAGATCTTCTAGTCGAGAGCGAAATTGCTACAATTGTGGGAGACCCGGACACTATTACAATGAGTGTACGACACCCTACAAAAGAAGAGAAGACTCTCCAAAAAGAAGAAGCAAAAGAGAAGAATCACCACCAAGAGAAAGGAGGAGTAGAGATGATCGTTATGAACGAAGACCCTCACAGAGAAGCAAGGATTCGGAAAGGAAGGACAAGTCATCAAGGAGCTACACAAAACGAAGACATCAAGCTCATGTTGGTGAATGCGTATCCGGCTCCGACTCCGACAATCACTCCGAGAGAAGCTATCATTCCGACTCCGAATATACTCAAGATGAAGGTGTTGCCGGCCTAGCACTTGTGTCAACCAACTCCTATGACATATTTGACTCACCAAATGAAGGAATTGGAAGATGCTTCATGGCCAAAGGTCCAAAGGTAACACATCCCGAGTATGTTGATTTCAATAGTGATGAAGATGACTTGCTTGTGGATGATGATTTACTTGTTGACAACTCTAGTGATGAATACAATGATGAAACGTCAATTAATCATGCTAATCAAGATAAAACGAATGACAATGATAAGGACAAGATTGAGCTTCTAACTAGAGAACTAAACACTCTTAAGTTAGCTCATGAAACTATCTTTGAAGATCATCGAGAACTTTTAAGAGCTCATGAGAAGTTACGCTCTGAAAAGCTAAATCTTGAGCAAGAGCATGAGTTCTTAAAGGCAATCAATGATGATCTTCGTAAGAAAAGTTCTTCTTACATTGCCAAGTATTTACTCTTATCTACTTACATGCCTCAAGTCAAGTCTAGTAACAAGTACAGGAAAGATCCTTCCTCTAGTAGTAACAATAATAATGTCAAATCCAATATTGTTGCTTCTAGTAGTTCTCTTGATTCCACTGATGATTCTCTTAGCCAAGTTACACTTGAGCAAGAAAATAGATTATTGAAGGGAATTATAGAGAAAGGTGTTTACAAAATCCTTGCCGGGAGTAAGCAATTCGAGGAAATTGTACGCAAGCAAGGAAGGCACCGGAAGAAACAAGGTGTTGGTTTTGAACGAAAGTTCAATGCTAATGGAGTTGAGTGGGAAGAAGATCAATACCCCAAGACGAAGTTTGTTCCTCAACAAGAGAAGTATGATCCTACTTCCTTCAAAGGAACACAAGCACAAGATGATCTTCCACCACAAGACCACAAGAACAAAGGCAAGGACAAGCTTCAAGAAGAGATTGATGCATTTGAAGAAGCACCTAAGGCCTCGGTCAAGTGGGTTCCCAAGACTACGTCAAGTTCTACTTCATCGAGTACAACTACAACTCCAAGTATTCCCATCAAGATGATGTGGATCCCGAAGAAGAAGAACTAGAGAGTTCTTGAGGGTGACTCCTCCAACATTCTTCACTCATATCATTTTGGCAATGACAAGTGCAATCAACCTTCACATCGCGCACTAGTTCAAGGAGTCACAAACCCTCATGTTGGTAAGGCAAGGGACAAGGTAACCTAATGATTTCATGGACATCATCGTGTGTGTATGTCACTCTATGTCTATGGATATTCTTGTTTGTTCCTTGCGGGACTAACCCATGTAGGTATGTTGAAAGTGCAACTCACTCCAAAGGATCGCTCCAAATGATCTACATCTACATTGAGCATCCACATCTTCAACACCTACATGAAGTCATCATCGACAAAACCCAAGGTTAGTTCATCCCTCTAAAAGGGGATCTCACATCTAGGGAGATCTTAACTCTAAGAATTGAGTCAAAGCAACTCTAATGGTGTGAACATCAATGCATTATGTAAAAGTGGTAACCCTACTTGAGCTTAAACGATGAGTATGACCTATGATCAAATGTTCTCATTTGACTCCTAAGTCAATATACTCATATATAGATGACCTAGTCATCGCCAATTGTTTGATAGATGCTAGAATTGGTTGTGCATGCTTTGCCACATATTTCATTTGCCATCTTATTGTGTGAGCATGTTGGTTGCATATTTTACTCATTCGAGGACATCCACTTGTTGTTTTGGTTGATTGGCTTCTTTTTCTTTTTGCCAAGTGGATGGACAAGAATGCCTAAAAACCTTCTTTAGCTATCTCCGCTTTTCTCGTCTCAAACTCTATTCATGCTACATCACAAAATTTGATCAAGTCAGATTCGAACCACTCTGTGTGAGGAGCACTCGGAGTCCCCGATTCGTCATAGACTTAAACTTCCAAAACTTCTTTGTGATTCTCGGTCTGACCGATTCCTCCATTTCGGTCCTACTGAGATCACTAAGTCGATCTAGGTTTTCAATCTCGGTGCAACCGATTTGAACTTTTCGATCACACCGAGTTGTTGTAACTGTACACAGTTGTGCATCTCGGTGCCACCGAGTTGTTCCACTCGGTCACACCGACAGGGTCGGGCTATATATACTCACGGGCAAAAAAATTTGGAAATTTCTCCGAACCTCTTCGCCCGCGCAATAGCTCGCTCTGCCACCAGAGTCTTCGGATAGTCTCCTCTTCGCCAGCCGCCTCTTGTCACTGGTCTTCGCCACCATTAACGGAATTCACCCCTGCCGTTGCCGCCGTAGCGAGTTCATCGCCAAGCTAGGGTATGGACTCGATCAATGTGCTATCCTCGTCCGATTCCTAGCACATTGTGTTCATAAAGATTCTTGCCACGATTGAAACACTCCTATCCAGTCAATACAATCCTTAGATTAGATGGGATTTGAAAATTTAGGGTTAGGTTTCCGCCGAAACCATCTCGGACCCACCGAGTTGAAAAACTCGGTCCCACCGATTTGGCTAACGCCATTGCACTAGTAACTCTCGATCTGACCGAGAATTGCTAATCGGTGTTACCGATTTTAGGACTTTGTGAAACCCTAGCAGTCTCGGTGCCACCGAACTGTGACTCGGTCCAACCGACTTCACCAGATTAGGTTCCAAAACTGCTTCGGTATCACCGAGTTTGAAAATCGGTTGATCCGAAATGCTTTATTTGGAAAACTAAAACTGAATTTTTGAATCATTCTTTTGCAAAAATCTCTGCATGTTGTGATGCTCATCCATTCTATCTCATCTATAACTATTCACAGGGTCAGCAGTCAGTGATTTCAGCATGTCAGACCAAAGTGATAGTCACAAAAAGTCAGAAGAGCACAATCACATGAGTGAGGGCACTAGTCCCTCTAGCACTTCAGATGAAGGAAGCAGGAGCACCCAAAGCTTCCCCCAAGCCCAAGCTTGCACCAAAGAGGAATACCAGGAGTATTCAAGCTGCTGAGAAGAACAAGGCCCCAGTGCCTGAAGTTGCTGATGAGGAAGATGAAGAAGGAAAAGTCCTGAGGAAGCTCAAGCCCAAGATACCAGGCCATAATGATGCTCATCCTGTGGCTGAGGACATGAATATCAGAAGAGACTCAGGGTTGAGGCTATGGAGAATGACAGATCCATATGCCACAAGGAGAAGGACTGCTGTTGATTACAGGTTCCATACAAAGGAACAATAGGACTTCTATGATACAATCTTGTTGGACAAGAAGCCCATAGTGTGTGATATGAGGTGGGTTGACTGGACCTACATGAAAGAAAATGAAGAACACTATCTTGGAGTGCAAGACAGTTTTGTTGCTTGTGGAGTTGCAGATTTTGTTGGGCAGAAGCTCACCAACTGGAATGATGAACTCATTATGCAATTCTACTCCACAGCACACTTCTATCCAGATGGGAGGATAGTTTGGATGTCTGAAGGTACAAGGTACCAGTCAACCATTGAGGAATGGGCCAATCTGATCAATGCCCCAAAGGAGAAAGAAGATGACTTGGATGTCTATGCCAAGCAGAAGATGGATCACAATTCCATGGAACACATGTACAAGGAGATCCCAAACAAAGCTCTTGAGACTTTCAAGTTTGGGTCAGTCCACTTTCTTCTGTCAGGGCTGCCAACAATCAACTGGATCCTAAGGCACACTCTATTGCCCAAGTTAGGTGACCACAACATGATTAGAGGGCATGCTATCAACATGCTGCATTTGTTTGATGTGCCACAGAAATTCAAGGTCATGAGCCTTATGGTTGAGACCATTAAGAGGACTGCAGCAGACCAGAAGAGAAGTTGTGGATATTCCCCATAGATTCAGGAGTTGATTAACTCAAAGATGGGCACAGGAAAATATCTGTTGGATAAGGAACATTTTGCTATCTATACCTGGCTCTGATACCAACTTGTAACACCCACGATGCGGCTATATCTCCCACGTGTTGAAGCACGACTTAGAGGCATAACCGCATAGTGGTCTTGTCGCAAGAAGGGTCATCTTCACACAATCCCATGTAATGAACAAGAATGGGATAAAGAGAGTTGGCTTACAATCGCCACTTCACACAATACATAAATTAAGATGATACATCATTCAAAATACACTCATAGACCGGCTACGGTCAAGTTCAAATGAAAAGAAGACGACCCCAAGTGCTAGATCCCCGATCGCCCCGACTGGGCTCCACTACTAATCATCTGGAAATGATACATAGTAACGACCAAGGGCCTCATCAAACTCCCACTTCAGCTCAGTTGCACCATCTGCGCCAATATCCTCGGCACCTCCATCTGTTTTGGTAGAATCTGTGAGCCACGGGGACTCAGCAATCTCACACCCACGAGATCAAGACTATTTAAGCTCATAGGTAGGTAATGGGGTAATATGGTGGAGCTGTGGCAAGCGCTAAGCATATATGGTGGCTAACATGCACAAGTGAGAGCGAGAAGAGAAGCAACACGTCGGTCGAGAAGCTAGAAGCGATCAAGAAGTGATCCCGACACTACTTACGTCAAGCATAACACAAACCGTGTTCACTTCCCGGACTCCGCCGAGAAGAGACCATCACGGCTACACACGCGGTTGATGCATTTTAATGAAGTCAAGTGTCAAGTTATCTACAACCGGACATTCACAAATTCCCATCTGCCTCATAACCACGGGCACGGCTTTCGAAAGATTATATACCCTGCAGGGGTGTCCCAACTCAGCCCATCACAAGCTCTCACGGTCAACGAAGGATATACCTTCTCCCGGGAAGACCCGATCAGCCTCGGAATCCCGGTTCGCAAAACATTTCGACAATGGTAAAACAAGACCAGCAAAGCCGCCCGATGTGCCGACAAATCCCGATAGGAGTCGCACGTATATCGTTCTCAGGGCACACCGGATAGGTCAGCCTACGAGTAAAACCAGCCCTCGAGTTGCCCTGAGGTGGCCCCGCAGTCTGCCCGTTTCGGACGAACACTCGAAGGGGCACTGGCCCGGGGGGGGGGGGTTAAAATAAAGATGACCCTCGGGCTCGCGAAAACCCAAGGGAAAAGGGGGTATAGGTGGCAAATGGTAAAACCAAGGTTGGGCCTTGCTGGAGGAGTTTTATTCAAA
>NC_041387.1:151032605-151115668 GCF_002162155.2 Triticum dicoccoides | reverse complement strand
ACAATGGTAAAACAAGACCAGCAAAGCCGCCCGATGTGCCGACAAATCCCGATAGGAGTCGCACGTATATCGTTCTCAGGGCACACCGGATAGGTCAGCCTACGAGTAAAACCAGCCCTCGAGTTGCCCTGAGGTGGCCCCGCAGTCTGCCCGTTTCGGACGAACACTCGAAGGAGCACTGGCCCGGGGGGGGGGGGTTAAAATAAAGATGACCCTCGGGCTCGCGAAAACCCAAGGGAAAAGGGGGTATAGGTGGCAAATGGTAAAACCAAGGTTGGGCCTTGCTGGAGGAGTTTTATTCAAAGCGAACTGTTAAGGGGGTCCCATAAATCACCCAACCATGTAAGGAACGCAAAATCAAGGAACATAACACCGGTATGACGGAAACAAGGGTGGCAAGAGTGGAACAAGTCACCAGGCATAAGGCCGAGCCTTCCACCCTTTACCAAGTATATAAGGTGCATTAATTTAAACAGGAGATATTGTGATATCCCAAAATATCCATGTTCCGACCAGGAACAAACTTCATCTTCACCTGCAACTAACAATGCTATAAGAGGGGCTGAGCAAAAGCGGTGACATGGCCAAACAACGGTTTGCTAGGACAGGATGGTTAGAGGTTTAACATGGCAATAGGGAGGCATGGTAAACAATGGCAGGTAGAGCTAACATAGCGATAGAGCGAGTACTAGCAAGCAAAGATAGAAGTGACATCGAAGGTATGGTCATCTTGCCTGCAAGGTTCTCAAAGTTGTCGAAGGCTTGATCCTCGTTAGCGTACTCAACAGGTTCCTCATGCACGTACTCGTCTCCCGGCTCTACCCAAAGCAAGAACACAAGCAAAGAACCATAATAAATCACGGTGCAATGCACAAGCAACATGATGCAATACATGTCATGCTATGCGAGATGTGATATGCAATGCATATGCGTGCTTCGGAAGGAAAGATGATGAACAAGGCATCAACTTGGCAAACCAAGTATGCCACTGGAAAGATGAGATGATTTAGGTTAAAATCGATATAAAGATCACCGGATTCGGCTGCACGGTTTGCAAATGACAGCACGACAAGATATGATGCAAACTGCTTAAAACAGCAACATGGCCACTTGGATGCAAAGTATAAATAAGCTATCGCACCCAAACATATGAACAGAATGCATAGCAGTGATGTACAAGAGATGCTCTACGAAACATGAGCACTGAGCTCAATCTATAGACCACTAGAGCATGTATACTAGCATGGCAATAAAGCACAAGATAACAGTTTCTACAGACTTAGTGAAAATGATAGACATAGCAGAAAACAGATTCAACATGGCATCTCTACAAGCTTGATTAACTCACTACCAGGCATGTCATGGCATGGAACAAGTACTAGCATGAAGTAGGCATGAAAATGAAGCTACTCATGTGCAAAACAACCACCTAGCATATTTGCATCAACAAATACATAAAGGATAAAACAGCAACATAGATTGAGATGACATGTTCATGAACTTGCTCAAATGCAGAAACTAATGCCATCACTGGATTGGTGGGATTTTTCTACCCCAAAAACATATATAATATGTTAGGGTTGCTGTAGAAAAATCATCACAAATGCACTAAGATAAAACCTGCCCTAAATGGAATATGACAGAAACGGCATTTTCCATATTTGGAAACATCCAGAAATGGACTTGCCCGAAATGGATAGATTCCATATGCCAGAAATGAAATATTCGCTGGGAAAAAAATAAAAATAAAAAAACACACAGGGGCTAAGGGAGGACAACAGGTGGGGCCACCCTGTCATACACACACAAGGTTGAGAATAACCAGAAAAAGAGGGGGGAAAGATTTATGCACCCGCGGGGGATCGAACCCGGGTTGCTGGGGTGTAACCGAGTGGCTCGAGCCACTAGGCTAGGCATCGATGGCTGACAGAGGAGGGGGTTCTGCTCCTCTTATCTACTGCTACCGCGTCTATCCAAACGGAGGAAAATAGAGGACAGCAACGGCGCGACCCGAGGCGGCGGAGGGATCACCGGAGCAGCTCCGGCGCCCTAACAGAGCGGCGGATGGGTGCTACGGGATCGCAAGAGGATCCCGCACTCGCGCTTGGAATGCACGACACCCAACGGCGACGGAAACGCTACCGGCGACGAGGTCCCGAGCGGGCGGCGACAAACTAAACCACGACGAACCGCTGGGTTAAACAAGCGACAGAGAGCACGGGTCTACTCTACATGATACGACGATGCCTATGGACATGCGCAGAGATGCTAAGGAGGTCGGAGCACTCGCCGGAGACGAGGTCCGACAGCGGCGAGATCGGGCGCCCGCGGCGGCCGCGGTTAGAGCAAGCAAACGAGGGGGAAAAGGGGGCAGGAAGCTGTGTGCGCTCAGCACAAGCACGGTGGTGCGCTTGGCTTGGCGGGAGGTGGACGAAGACGGCGAAGGCGATGGACGAACTCGTTCGATGGACGGGTTTGAAGACGAGGAAGAAGAGGTCATTGCAGGGGCTCCGGCTCCACGTAGTCGACGACGGGGACGTAGTGGACGACGGGGAAGAAGAGGGACACGCTAGGAGGGGTAGATGCCGAAGGAGAGCACACAAGAGGAGGCATCTGAGTATTTTTTTGAAAAATAAGCAGGAGCAGCTTGGTTACTTGATAGCATCAACACTGAGAATTGAGAAGGGGTTGGCCACCCTAACTCAAAATCAGGAGAGCCTGGAAAGAATCATGGAACAAAAATTCTATGATCTAGATGTCAAAGTAACTAAGATTCAGTCAGCTGTGGAGCAGCTACAGGATGACATGCAGAAGTGGAATGGCAAGACTACCACTAATGTATTTGCCAGAGTGCCTAGAGCTCAGAGGTCAGGTGCAGTTCCTGTGACAGACACTAGAGCCACATCATCTGCACCAGCTACAGCTCCTACAGCTCCAGTGCAACCAGCTCCAGCACCAACTCCTCTAGTTCCATCCACTTCAACTGAAGCCTTCGTCTAAGGAGCCATCTCTACACCACCACCTGAAGATCAAGCCTGAGAGTCAATCTAGCACTATGCATTTTCTATGAACTTTTTGGTAACTTGTTGCCAAAGGGGGAGAAAATGTATAGATCATAGGCTTCGAGAGAGAGAGAGTGTTGCTTTTGTTCTCTCTTGCTTTGGTGGTTAAACTTTGTTTGCTTTTGATTGCTTGAGATACTATGCTGTTTTCTGTGAGACATTGATGATCATGTGTTTGATCATAAGCTACACTTATGCATGTTTGATGATATTTTCTTACCTATCCTTATGTGATCATTCACTTTGCTTGGTGATGAGTGCATGTATTCAATCTTTATCATTTTGAGCACTCCAACAAGATGTATGTGACATGGAAGAGTAACCCATGAGCCTAATTCCTTGTGCATTTGCAGTCCAAAGCAAATCTTAAACTATGCACAAATTTAGGGGGAGCTCTTGCTTATCACATACTTCTCAAAGCGACGATGTTTTTCAATCTTATTATCATTTGTCGAAGCTTTGATCTATATGTTGTCATAAATTACCAAAAAGGGGGAGATTGAAAGTGCAACTATCCCTAGGTGGTTTTGGTAATTCATAACAACATATAGCTCATTGAGCTAATGCTATTCCAAGACTATTATTTCAGGAAAGCTCAATGAATGGCATGGCATGGATGATGAAAGTGGATCCCTCAAAATACTAATGACAAAGGATTGGCTCAAGCTCAAAAGCTCACGACTCTTCATTTTATATTTTAGTGATCCAAGATCACATTGAGTCTATAGGAAAAGCCAATACTATCAAGGAGGGATGAGGTGTTGCTTAATGAGCATCTTGCTTCATGTGCTTAGTGATATGTTCCAAATACCCTCAACTACTTTCTCACATCCACAAATGACCTAAACCTAAAGTCAAACTCGGCCCCACTAATTCTTTCTGTCCGGCGCCACCGAGTTTGGATGTCATAGCCACTGCCACAAACTCTAGGCAAATCGGTCCTACCGATAGGGATCTCGGTATCACCTAGATGGGATTGTAATCTCTCTGTTTCCCTTCGTAACGTTTCGGTCTAACCAAAGTGAGTGATCGATCCCACCGAGATTGCAATGTAAACTCCCTGTTTCCCTTTCGTAACAATTCGGTCTCACCGAAATGAGTGAATCAGTCCCACCGAGTTTACCTCACTAACTCTTTGGAAAGCTTATTACCAAAATCGGTCTCATCGAGTTTGTGTAATCGGTCTCACCGAGATTACCTTATGCCCTAACCCTAACAATATCGTTCCTACCGAGTTGCATGTCGGTCCCACCGAAAATCCTAACAGTCACTAGGTTTACTAAATCGGTGCGATCGAGTCTGTTGAATCGGTCCCACCGAGTTTGGTAAATTATGTGTAACGGTTAGATTTTGTGTGGAGGCTATATATACCCCTCCACCTCCTCTTCATTCGTGGAGAGAGCCATCAGAACAAACCTACACTTCCAACTTACCATTTCTGAGAGAGAACCACCTACTCATGTGTTGAGGCCAAGATATTCCATTCCTACCATATGAATCTTGATCTCTAGCCTTCCCCAAGTTGCTTTCCACTCAAATCTTCTTTCCACCAGATCCAAAACCTATGAGAGAGAGTTGAGTGTTGGGGAGACTATCATTTGAAGCACAAGAGCAAGGAGTTCATCATCAACGCACCATTTGTTACTTCTTGGAGAGTGGTGTCTCCTAGATTGGCTAGGTGTCACTTGGGAGCCTCCGACAAGATTGTGGAGTTGAACCAAGGAGTTTGTAAGGGCAAGGAGATCGCCTACTTCGTGAAGATCTACCACTAGTGAGGCAAGTCCTTCGTGGGCGACAGCCATGGTGGGATAGACAAGGTTGCTTCTTCGTGGACCCTTCGTGGGTGGAGCCCTCCATGGACTCGCACAACCGTTACCCTTCGTGGGTTGAAGTCTCCATCA
Source organism: Triticum dicoccoides (assembly GCF_002162155.2). Taxonomy (NCBI): domain Eukaryota; kingdom Viridiplantae; phylum Streptophyta; class Magnoliopsida; order Poales; family Poaceae; genus Triticum; species Triticum dicoccoides. The sequence continues at coordinate 151,110,705 of NC_041387.1, read as the reverse complement.
ACGTGGATGTACGATAGCACCACCTATCGGAACCACGCGAAAAACATCCATGTCTCCAATTGCATTTGAATCCTCCAAACCCTTCGCTTTACTTTATTGCAAGTTGCATGCTTTAATTTCCGCTGCTCATATACTCTTTGCATGCTTGCTTGAATTATGTGATGATTGCCTCACTTGTCCTAAGATAGCTAAAATCTGCCAAACTCTAAAATTGGGAAAAGGCTAAGTTTTTAATTGGTCAAGTAGTCTAATCACCCCCCCTCTAGACATACTTCAAGGTCCTATAGTGCCAGTTCCATTCAAAGAAGCTTCGTCAACCAGCTCAAGCCCTTCAAACCATCCCTCTCTCCGGGCCCTTCTCAGTCTGGGGGCTCTACATATTGGGACCTTTCCCTCGTTCTGTCGGGGGCTTTGAGTACTTGTATGTTGCAATTGACAAGTTCACAAAGTGGCCAGAGGTGGAAGCGGTGAGGAAGGTGATAACGCAGTCGGCCATCAAGTTCTTCAAGGGGCTAGTTTGCCGTTTTGGGGTACCCAACAGGGTCATCACCGACAACGGCACACGGTTCCCAAGTCACGCCTTCATGCAGTACATTGAGGATCTTGGTAGCAAGGTCTGTTTTGCTTCCGTGACACAACCACGAAGCAACCGCCAAGCAGAGAGAGCAAACGCTGAAGTTCTGCGAGGCTTAAGAACAAAGACTTTTGACAGGCTGCGCAAGAGTGGGAGGCGCTGGATTGACGAGTTGCCGGTGGTTCTTTGGTCGATCAGAACGATGCCAAATCGAGCCACCGGCCAGACACCCTTTGCCCTGGTCTACGGGGCAGAAGCAGTTCTCCCCACGGAACTCATATAGGGGTCACCTCAAGTGCTCGCTTATGATGAGCTTGAGTAAGAGCGATTGCGGCAAGATGACGCAACGCTCCTTGAGGAACATCGTCTCTGGGCGGCTGTGAGAGCATCACGCTACTAGCAAGCCTTGCGCCGCTACCATAGCCACAAGGTTCATGCCCAGATCTTTGAGGAAGGCAACCTTGTTCTTCCGCATGTTCAGTCGGCCAAGAATTCCAACAAGTTGACGCTGAAGTGGGAAGGCCCTTATCGGGTAACACGAGTCACCAGGCCCGGCGTAGTCCGCCTGGAGAACGAAGATGCCATTCCAGTGAGCAACTCCTGGAACATTGAGCATCTTCGCAAGTTTTACCCATAAGGCGCGGCTGCCGGGCCTCTCAGCAAGCCACCTTTTGTACAAGCCTTGCCGTCAAGGCATGTAACCCTTTGTACAGAGCCAGGCGCAGACCCTGAGCATAAATAAACGAAGCATTGGCGCCCTAAGTTATAGCATGCATGCTAGGTCGAGTCCCTTCCTCGGTTAGGGTTGATAGTGCTTAGCGGCGGCTAACGCCTAGCTTAGAGGTCAGGTGCGTCTCTCTCTATTCTTTCCTGACCTCTTTGGTTTGCAGGGCACATGAGCACTTCTACCTTGCTAGTTGGAAGAAAGGGAATGGACCGGCGTCCCAACCCCGGCAAACCAAAGTTGCCGAGGGCTGCAAGTACAAGGATCCAACCGCGGCAAGCTAAGGTTGCCGGGGCTTGCAGATCCAGATAAGTCTTTTATCCTATATCATGCATTCCGATATGGAACTGGGATATGTGAAACCTCGTTTTATTTCTAGGCTACCATGCTCCCCTTTTTCTGTACCCAAGGATTATCTCATGGCTTTGGATTTGGGTGTAGTCGCGGCAGCAAGGAAATGGAACGAGGAGCCTAATCCCACTTCATCCCTGCCTCCGCCAAGGGCGCGAGAAAGGTCGAGCAAAGTGGGGGGACGGCAAGGCATGTTGCAAGGTGAAAAACGTTTATCTTACATAATAACGAGGATTCTCTCCTTGTCGCAGGCCTTAACCACGAATGAAAAACCCAGCAAACATCCCTTTTTCATTAAAAACATCTCGTACAGGTACAGTTCATATGGAGTGAAAAACATGAGCAAGAGGATTACAAGTTCTAAATTTAACGACGGCCCGAAGGCTTACAGACTAAAAAGAGATAAGATGCCCTTAATCCCTTTTTTGTCCCTCTCCTTAGGAGGCAGGTCAAGGAAGCGAAAAGGGGCAAAAGGGGCGCCTAGGCGAGCTACGAGCGGCAGAAAGCACCAAGAGAACATCTCGGTGGCTGTCCAAAGGCTGGCTGGTGATGACGACGCCGGGGGAAGAGCTCGAAGACGAGGCGGCAGGACGTCAATACAAAATGAAGGCATCGGTGCCCGCGTACTCCAACTTGACGGCCTTGCCGCCTGCCCTCTTCCTCTTCCACAGCCTCCCAACGCCAGCCGCCCAAGGAGACGACCCCGAGAAGTTCAAGGAGCTGGCCCCTCCCCCTGCAGATTCTGCCGGAGGAGCGGCCAGGTGCAGATGCTGCTGCTGCCACACCCGCCCAGGCGCGGGGCGTCCGACGCCTAGTCGGACTCGTCCCCGTCATCTGCCCCGTTGTCCTCCTCGACACTCTCACTTGAGGAAGAATCTTCATTGTCAGAGGATCTCTCCACGCAGCACGTTACGCAAGTCCCGAAGTGCCCAAAGACCTTGACGGAGAGGAAGCCAATCTCCATTAGTTTGAAATGGAGAGTGAGCCCCTCCGTCAGGCTGTGGATGCAAGCGAAAGTCTTCCACCCTCGGCGAAGATACATGACATGAGGGGCAGGGAACTTGACGTCGGCCCATGTGCCGCTGTTCCCATAGCCCCTCATATGCAGCCGCAGCGCCTGCGGCAGGTCCAGCTCCATCTCCCGCGCAAATGGAGTCGGGAGGCGAAGACGACGGCGCGGTGGCTGGCGTAGCCTGATGAAGAACTCATAAGGGTTGTCCCCGACATGTCCCTCCACTGGGGGAGGGGCCGCTGGCGGAGGCGAGGCCGATGCGCCACCCCATCCTCCTCTTCCCCTGGCACTGCGACGGCCTTGACCACGCCCACTCCCCCTTCCTCTAACGGCTGGCTCTACCGCCATGAGCTCTTGGGGAGGAGCGATGCGTTGTCTAGCTGAGACCCTTGCCGCCACCGAGGAAGCGTCACCACGCCCCCTCGCCCTGGTAGAAAGAAGGAGGGAGCAGGAATGGGGAGAAGCCCATGACAAAGAATTGAGAGGCGTCGTTCCTCCCGCTCTGCTCTTTATAAAGGGGTGGGGGCGGGGCTCGGCCGCCCCTTTCACCCAATCCGGCTCATTGAAGTGACAACGGGCAGGGCCGTCGACCGCCCTCCCCGCCCAATTGAAGGCGCATGGGGAACCAACCCACGCGCGTGTGACTTCCCATATCCCACACACCTGTCATTCGCTCTGCGTCATGCATGCAGCAAACGTGGCGCAAGAGACGGGCGTAATGGGACGCGTGGAGCGACGGTTCCCAAGTAAGGGCAGTAAATGAGCGGTGGACATGTGGTTTCAAGGGGACACGCAAGCCGCCTCTTTACTATCCACCGCAAGATGACGCCAGCGTGCTTCGGTCATGCACGCGCGCGCGACCCCCATGTCGCGCGCCTGACGCAGGTCATGGGGAAGGGCAATGGACGAAATAGTTACCACGGTAAAACCCGCCCCGCCTGCCCGCGCACCGTTCTGGGCCTGGCCCAACAACGTGTCGCGCTTATGTATGGCCCAGGCCCGGGGGCTCCTGTCGGTGTACAAAAGTAGGGGATCTCCTTTTGACCCCTTTACTTGTGCACGAGCAGTCGGAGCCATGCGCCACGGCTGCACATAGCAGGGCAAAGGAGGGGAGCCGGAGAGAAGTCGAAGTCACAAGACAATCAGCGCAATGCTAGATACCGAGACCACAGAGAGTAGATGGACGAAGCAGGTTTCCCCGGCAAGACCCTTGCCAGGGCAGCCTCAGCAGCCCCGGCAAGGCCCTTGCCGGGGCGGCTCTCCCACACCAGCGGAGTGAGCCACCCTCAAACCCATGGTATCCTACACCATCAACCACGTTGGGCCAGGGCTCGGGAGGCACCTCCATGGTGGCATGCAGATCTTTGTGAAGGCAAAGAATATTCAAGATCAGATGAGGATTGGAAGGCAGCAATCCTCGACAAGATTCTCGCCGGGGAAACCCGCAAGACCACCGGCAAGATCCTTGCCGGGGATGACAACGCACCACAGCAATACCCTTGCCGGGCCACCCGGCAAGACCCTTGCCGGGCTACCCGACAAGACCCTTGCCAAGGGCGTCAGCGGGGCAACGGCCAGGCCCGCACCAACCAAATCTCCACCACCGTTCACATGCAGCTGCCAGCCCAACCAGCCGGGCAGGCACCTGCATGGCAACATGCAGCTTCCAGGCCTACTCAGCACATGCCTGCGTGGCGGCATGCAGATCTTCATGGAGGCTCCACCACCGCGCCACCTCAACTGCTTGCCTGCCTACATGGCGCCGCATGCATGGCTGGCCAGGGTGCGTGTCAAAGCGAGGAGGAGCGGCGATGGATGGGACGGACCTCGCTCCCATCCCCGATAAAGAAAGAGGACACCTAAGCTATGTATTAAATGCGTCTTGTCCTGTAGTACGAGCGATAAGCTCATAGCACTGTAGGCCTTTCCACGTCCTGTGTGCCACTGTGGCAGCCCCTTTCGTCTATAAAAGGAGGCCCATGGTGTACTGGAGAGGGATTCGGCTCTTTTGAACGACACATCACTGCAGCTAGTTCAGGAGTTAAAGAACACTCAATACATCCACCAAAGCAGGACTAGGGTTTTATGCATCCTTGCGGCCCAAACCTGGGTAAACGATCCTTGTATTGATTGCTAATCCTACTCTTCTCACAACCCCGCGCCCCGCAACCGCAGAAGGGATCCTCGTGATCCCATAGGTGTCGTTTCCCACCGACAAGAGCCTCATGGGGGGTCCGGATCTGAACTCCGGGATGGCCGCCCAGTTGGGGCGGCGTGGTTCAGTGACGTAGAACCACTCTTGTTGCCAGATCTTCACGGTCTCCACAAAGGCCCCCTTGGGCCAAGTGGTGTTCGACATCTTGCTGATCATAGGCCCGCCGTAGTCCATGTGCTGCCCGTCGACCACCTTCGGCTTCACATTGAAGACCTTGAGCCACAAGCCAAAGTGTGGCCGGACACGGAGGAGGGCCTCACACACGACTATGAACGTCGATATGTGGAGAAAGGATTTTGGGGCTAGATCGCGGAAATCTAGCCCGTAGTAGTACATAAGTTGGAGGACGAATGGGTGCAGTGGGAAACCTAAACCTCTAAGGAAATGGGGAAGGAAGACAACCCGTTCGCCGAGCTCCGGAGTAGGAAGGACTTGACCTTCAGAGGGAAGCTGGTGCTTGATTTCAGCGGCGAGGTAACCCGCACTCTAGAGACCTGCTATGTTCTCCTGCGTCACGGAGGAGGCCTCCCACTTGCCTTTGGATCCATGTTCCGCTGTGGTCAGAGTGGGTGGTGGTGGTGGTGAGAAAGACGAAGACTTTGCAAGCTCAGAGAGCTGGGGAGATTGGAAGCCTGAGGAGATGTGATGGCATGGGGAGGAAAGTGGGGGTCCCTTGCCTTCTTATAGGCAGCAAAAATACCAACCACCCCCCACTCGTGCCTTGAATCTTGCCTGTTCCCGATGGATGTGTGCGTCGCAAACGGTTGGATTACCCAAATATCATTGATATGCAATCCCGTGTTAAGTGGGCATGATCTCTATTTCGACAGGACGTGCCAATGAGGCATACCTCGAAGCGCGGAACACGGGGCGTGAAAACGGTTCAAAATGACGAAGGGTCGAGTCTGACACTTCGTGGAATAGAATTGTCTGTAAAAGACGTTGTTCTCAGTTTTTATATATCCTGCCTTCGCGGCTAAGGGTTGTGTTTATTGCGAAAAGCCGGATACAATTCTTTTTGCAGAAGAAAGCCGATGTGTATTCTCTAAGGAACCCTCCTTGCAATGTCGAAGACAATCTGAGCACCGAATATATCATCATTGAAGACTAGTTCAGGGGCTACTGTGCGAGTCCTGGATTAGGGGGTCCTCGGGCGTCCGGTCTATTGATGTGGGCCGGACTGGTGGGTCGTCAAGATGCAAGATGGAAGATTATCCCTCGTGTCCGGCGGGGACTCTCACGTGTGTGGGAGGCAAGTATAGGTGTCCGGATATATTATTCCTTTCTGTAAAAACTGACTATGTACAACCCTAAGCCCCTCCGGTGTCTATATAAACCGGAGGGTTAGATCGGAGGCAGGATCACAACAACATTGCTAGGCTATCTATCTACGGTTAGCCGAATCGATCTCGTGGTAGATCAACTCTTGTAACCCCTATACCCTCGAATATAATCAAGCAGGAGTAGGGTTTTACCTCCATTAAGAGGGACCGGACTTGGGTAAATACTATGTCTCTTCTCCATTGTTACTATTGACCCTCAGACGCACAGCTTGGGCCCCCCTACCCGAGATCTGCCGGTTTTGACATCGACAACTATAGGCCCATGTTTTGGCCCATATGAGTAACGGGCCAGCCTGAAGACCGACGACATTGAGATCCATTGAACCTTCGGGCCTAAATTACAACGTACGGACCAAGAATAAACCTAGACTATACAATAATGAAATTACGACATATTACATACAGTAGGAATCAATGTTCGGCACCGGTGATAATAAAGCGCAACATGACCGCGGATTACATACACTGGGCATCAAAGGTCGCCAGCAGTGCATATAAATGTGCCGACAAAAGAATATACAAAACTGAAAGCACTTAAGAAGGCATTAGGCCTAGCTAGGACGGGTGATAACCCACAAGTATAGGGAATCAATTGTAGCCTCTTTGATAAGTAAGAGTATCGAACCCAACGAGGAGCTAAAGGTAGAACAAATATTTCCTCAAGTTCTATCGACCACTGATACAAGTCTACGCACGCTTAACGTTTGATTTACCTAAAACAAGTATGAAACTAGAGGACTTTGTAGGTGTTGTTGGATAGGTTTGCAAGAATAAAAAGAGCATGTAAATATAAACTAGGGGCTGCTTAGATAAAGACGCAATAAACTCAGTATAGCGAGTGTGGAAAAGTGGTGGTAGGAGTTGTGAAATTGTCCCTAAGAAATTGAGTACTTTACTAGACCGATAGCAAGTTTTATGTGGGAGAGGCCACTGCTAGCATGTCATCCCTGACTTGGAATCTATGCACTTATGATTGTAACTATTAGCAAGCATCCGCAACTACTAACATTCATTAAGGTAAAACCCAACCATAGCATTAAGATATATTGGTCCCCCTTCAATCCCATATGCATCAACTTCTATGCTAGGTTGAAGCTTCTGTAAGTCTTGCCCTCCAATACATAGTCCTATCAACATACAACTAACCCTATGGTGCGATCCACGCGCGCGCTCATATGATGGAAACCAAAGGACAGCAACATAACCACAAGCAAATTAAACCAATCATAGCAATTCACCAATTAGCGAAAGGACAACGAAAATCTACTCAGACATCATAGGATCGCAACACATCATTGGATAATAATTTGAAGCATAAAGCACGATGTTCAAGTAGAGGGTATAGTGGGTTGCGGGAGAGTGGACCGCTGTAGATAGATGGGGGAAGGTAATGAAGATGTTGGTAAAGATGACGGAGGTGTTGGTGTAGATTGCGGTGATGATGATGGCCCCGACGGCGTTCCGGCGCCACCAGAAGCGAGGGGGAGAGAGCCGCCCTCCTTCTCCGTCTTCCTTCGCCTTCTCCCTAGGTGGGAGAAGGGTTCTCTCTTTGGTCCATGGTCTCTCTGTCTCTCTCTGTTTCTGCGCTCCTCATTCTGCCCTTTCACCGTTTCTTATATTCCTGGAGATCCGTATCTCCGATTGTATTGAAACTTTGAACATGATTTTTTTTTCGGATATTAGCTTTCTTGCGGTGAAAGAAGGGCAACAACCGCCTTACGGGGTGTCCACGAGGGTCAGGGGTGCGCCCCCTGCCTCGTGGGCCCCTCGAGCATCGTCTCGCGTTGATTCCACTTCTCAAAATTCAGAAATATTCCAAAAAAAATTCCGTCCATTTCTATCCTGTTTGGACTCCGTTTGATATGGATTTTCTACCAAACAAAAAACATGCAACAAACAGGAACTGGCACTGGGCACTGGATCAATATGTTAGTCCCAAAAATAGTATAAAAGGTTGCCAAAAGTATATAAAAGTTGTATAATATTGGCATGGAACAATAAAAAATTATAGATACGACGGAGACGTATCAGCATCCCCAAGCTTAATTCCTGCTCGTCCTCGAGTAGATAAATGATAAAAAGATAATTTTTGATGTGGAATGCTACCTAGCATAATCTTGATGATATAATCTAATCATGGCATGAATATTAAGACACGAGTGATTCAAAGCAATAGTCTATCATTTGACATAAAGACATCAATACTTAGGCATCCTAACAAACAATCATGTCTTTCAAAATATCAATGCTAAAGAACGTTATCCCTACAAAATCATATAATCTTGTCATGCTCTATATTCTTAACACAAAGTATTTATCATGCAAAACCCCGATCACAAGCCGAGCAATTGGTTCATACTTTTTAACACGCTTCAGCTTTTTCAACCCTCACGCAATATATGAGCGCAAGCCATGGATATAACACTACAGGTGGAATAGAGTATGATTGTGGAGGTTGTGTGAAGAAGACAAAAAGGGAGAAAGTCTCACACCTACCCGGCTAATCAACGCGCTATGGAGATGCCCATCAATTGATGCCAATGCGAGGAGTAGGGATTGCCATGCAATGGATGCACTGGAGCTATAAGTGTATGAAAGCTCAAACTGAAACTAAGTGGGTGTGCATCCAACTTGCTTGCTAATGAGGACCTCAGGAATTTGAGGAAGCCCATCATCGGAATATACAAGCCAGGTTCTATAATGAAAATTCCCACTAGTATATGAAAGTGAAAGCATAGGAGACTCTCTCTATGAAGAACATGTTGCTATTTTGAAGCACAAGTGTGGAAAAGGATAGTAACATTGCCCCTTCTCTCTTTTTCTCTCTTTTTTTATTTTCTTTTTATTTGGTGGGCTTCTTTGGCCTCTTCTTTTTATTTTGGCTTCTTTGGCCTCTTTTATTTTTTAAAGTCTGGAGTCTCATCCCGACTTGTGGGGGAATCATAGTCTCCATCATCCTTTCCTCACTAGGGCAATGCTCTAATAATGATGATCATCACACTTTTATTTACTTACATATCAATATTACAACTCGATACTAGAACAAAAATATGACTCTATATGAGTGCCTCCGGTGGTGTACCGGGATGTGCAATGATCTAGCATAGCAAAGATATCAAAACGGACAAGGCATGAAAACATCATGCTAGCTATCTTACAATCATGCAAAGCAATATGACAATGAATGCTCAAGTCATGTATATGATGATGATGGAAGTTGCATGGCAATATATCTCGGAATGGCTATGGAAGTGCCATGATAGGTAGGTATGGTGGCTGTTTTGAGGAAGAAATAATGAGGTTTATGTGCGATAGAGCGTATCGTATTACGGGGTTTGGATGCACCGGTGAAGTTTGCACCAACTCTCGAGGTGAGAAAGGGCATTGCACGATACCGTAGAGGCTAGCAATTTGCGAAAAGGTCAGAGTGCATATAATACATGGACTCACATTAGTCATAAAGAACTCATATACTTATTGCAAAAGTTTACTAACCCTCGAAGCAAAGTACTACTACGCATGCTCCTAGGGGGGAGGTTGGCAGGAGTTAACCATTGCGCGCCCCCGACCTTCACACAAAGGAGGACAATCAATAATAAATCATGCTCCAACTTCTTAGAATAACGAGACACTACACGTGCATGCTTCGGGAATCACAAACCATAACACCAATATTCTTACTAAACACAACCATTTACTAGTACCTCCCACATATTATCATCTCTATATTGCAAAACTATTATTTGCCTTCTTTGGCCTCTTCTAGTTTTTTAAAGTCCGGAGTCTCATCCCGACTTGTGGGGGAATCATAGTCTCCATGATCCTTTCCTCACTGGGGCAATGCTCTAATAATGATGATCACACTTTTATTTACTTACAACTCAATATTACGACTCGATACTAGAACAAAAATATGACTCTATATGAATGCCTCCGGTGGTGTACTGGGATGTGCAATGATCTAGCATAGCAAAGATATCAAAATGGACAAGCCATGAAAACATCATGCTAGCTATCTTACGATCATGCAAGGCAATATGACAATGAATGCTCAAGTCATGTATATGATGATGATGGAAGTTGGATGGCAATATATCTCGGAATAGCTACGGAAATGACATGATAGGTAGGTATGGTGGCTTTTTTGAGGAAGATATAAGGAGGCTTATGTGTGATAGAGCGTATCGTATTACCGGATTTGGATGCACCGGCGAAGTTCGCACCAACTCTTGAGGTGAGAAAGGGCAATGCACGGTACCGTAGAGGCTAGCAATTTGCTAAAAGGTAAGAGTGCGTATAATCCATGGACTCACATTAATCATAAAGAACTCATATACTTATTGTAAAAGTTTATTAACCCTCGAAGAAAAGTACTACTACGCATGCTCCTAGGGGGGAGGTTGGTAGGAGTTAACCATCGCGCGCCCCCGACCTTCACACAAAGGAGGACAATCAATAATAAATCATGCTCCAACATCTTAGCATAACGAGAGAGTATACGTGCATGCTTCGGGAATGACAAACCTTAACACCAATATTCTTAATAAACACAACCATTTACTAGTACCTCCCACATATTATCATCTCTATATCGCAAAACTATTATTTGGGCTTCTTTGGCCTCTTTTATTTTTTTAAAGTCCAGAGTTTCATCCCGACTTGTGGGGGAATCATAGTCTCCATCATCCTTTACTCATTGGGGAAATGCTCTAATAATGATGGTCATCACACTTTTATTTACTTACAACTCAATATTACAACTCAATACTAGAACAAAAATATGACTCTATATGAATGCCTCCGGCGGTGTACCGGGATGTGCAATGATCTAGCATATCAAGGATATCAAAATGGACAAGCTATGAAAACATCATGCTAGCTATCTTACGATCATGCAAAGCAATTTGACAATGAATGCTCAAGCCATGTATATGATGATGACGGAAGTTGCATGGCAATATATCTCGGAATGGCTACGGAAATACCATGATAGGTAGGTATGGTGGCAGTTTTGATGAAGATATAAGGAGGCTTATGTGTGAGAGTGTATCGTATTACGGGGTTTGGATGCACCGGCGAAGTTTGCACCAACTCTCGAGGTGAGAAAGTGCAATGCACGGTACCGTAGAGGCTAGCAATTTGCGAAAAGGTAAGAGTGCGTATAATCCATGGGCTCACATTAGTCATAAAGAACTCATATACTTATTGCAAAAGTTTATTAACCCTCGAAGAAAAGTACTACTACGCATGCTCCTAGGGGGGAGGTTGGTTGGAGTTAACCATCGCGCACCCCCGACCTTCCCACAAAGGAGGACAATCAATAATAAATCATGCTCCAACTTCTTAGCATAACGAGAGACTATACGTGCATGCTTGGGGAATCACAAACCTTAACACCAATATTGTTACTAAACACAACCATTTACTAGTACCTCCCACATATTATCATCTCTATATCTACAAGTTTATGTAGGATTTTATGATTAACCATGTGAATGACCAATTCCTATCAACTCTCTAAATAGATATAAGTGAAGCAAGAGAGTTTAATTCTTTCTACAATAGATATGCCCACGCTCTAAAAAATATAAGTGAAGCAAAAGAGCATTCTTCAGATGGCAGTTTTCTATGTGAAGAGAAACAGGCAATCCAGACTTGAAATGATATAAGTGAAGCACATGAAGCATTCTATAAAGCCATACTCAAAAGATTTAAGTGAAGTGCAATGAGCATTCTATAAGTCAGTCATGGACTATCTCATACCAGCATGGTGCATAAAAGAAAAGTGAAAACTAAATGCAAAAGACACTCCAAGATTTGCACATATCACATGAACGAAACGAATCCGAAGACATACTGATACTTGTTGAGGAAAGATGGGATGCCTTCCGGGGCATCCCCAAGCTTAGAAACTTGAGTCTCCTTGAATATTTACTTGGGTTGCCTTGGGCATCCCCAAGCTTGAGGTCTTTCCTCTTCTCCTTTTCCTCATATCGAGACCTCCTCGATCTTCGGACACTTCATCCACACAAAACTCAACAGAAAACTCGGTAAGATCCGTTAGTATAATAAAGCAAATCACTACTCTAAGTACTGTTGCAAACCAATCCATATTTTGGTTTTGCATTGTTGCTACTGCAATATAACTTTTCCATGGCTTAATCCACTGATAGAGATCGATAGTTTCATCAAAACAAGCAAACTATGCATCAAAAACAGAATTTGTCTTAAACAGGACAGTCTTTAGTAATCTGAACATTCAGCATATTTATGCTACTCCAAAAATTCTGAAAACAATAGAAAAATAAACAATTTGTATAGAAAGACAGTGCAAAATGTTTCAGAACCATTTGACGTTCCAGTAAAAAACGTAAAATCGCGTACTACAGCCAAAGTTTCTGTCCTACACCGCACAAAAACAAGTATTGTAAACATCCTAAAGGCAAACCTTTGCACATTATTTTTTATTTTTAAACTTTATAAAAGCACACAACAGAAATAAATGACTCTCTATAACTTCCGGGTTGTCTCCCTGGCAGTGCTTTCTTTAAAGCCATTAAGCTAGGCATATAGTGCTCAGGTAATGGATCCACCCGGATCCCAAGGTATATCAAAGCGAATTTTAATAAACAATGATTTGTGATTTAGTAGTGAGCACAAAGTAACATATATCATGCAACAAAGAAGTCTAACTCTCTTCCTATGCATCGACATGTCATAAAAGAACAATTAATGCACACCAAGTAAAGGCCAATGCATAGTATAAGCAGTTTCTTGCAATTCTATCATGGTAGAAACATAAAGAGGCGGAGATGTAGTTCCTCTCTCATAATAATTGCAAGTTCGAGAAGCAAGCACATGCATATTATATCTATCAAAATCATCATGTGCAACGGTAAAATGCAACCCATCAACATAATCCTTAATAAGAGCAAACTTCTCCGATATAGTGTAGTTTGGAGAATTCAAAAAGATAATAGGACTATTATGTGTGGGTGCAATAGCAACAATTTCATGTTTAACATAAGGAACTATAGCAAGTTCATCTCCATAAGCATCATTCGTATTGGCATCTCGGCCACAAGCACAGCAAGCATCATCAAAAAGGGGTGAGGGAGTCCTGGATTAGGGGGTGTCCGGATGGCCGGACTATGACCTTTGGCCGAACTCCCGGACTATGAAGATACAAGATTGAAGACTCCGTCCCGTGTCCGGATGGGACTTTCCTTGGCTTGGAAGGCAAGCTTAGCGATACGATATGAAGATCTCCTCCCATTGTAACCGACTCTGTGTAACCCTAGCCCTCTCCGGTGTCTATATAAACTGGAGAGTTTTAGTCCGTAGGACGAACAACAATCATACCATAGGCTAGCTTCTAGGGTTTAGCCTCTCTGATCTCGTGGTAGATCCACTCTTGTACTACCCATATCATCAATATTAATCAAGAAGGAGTAGGGTTTTACCTCCATCGAGAGGGCCCGAACCTGGGTAAAAACATCGTGTCCCTTGTCTCCTGTTACCATCCGCCTAGACGCATAGTTCGGGACCCCCTACCCGAGATCCGCCGGTTTTGACACCGACATTGGTGCTTTCATTGAGAGTTCCTCTGTGTCGTCACCTTTAGGCCCAATGGATTCTTCGATCATCAATCACAATGCGGTCCAGGGTGAGACCTTTCTCCCCGGACAGATCTTCGTATTCGGCAGCTTCGCACTGCGGGCCAACTCGCTTGGAAATCTGGAGCAGATCGAAAGCTACGCCCCTGGCCATCAGGTCAGGTTTGGAAGCTTAAATTACACGGCCGACATCCGCGGGGACTTGATCTTCGATGGATTCGAGCCACGGCCGAGCGTGCTGCTCTGTCCCGATGGGCATGATCTAACTCTGCCGCCGGACAGCGCCCAGAGTGCCGCTCAGGTGTCCGCTCTGATCATTAGCTCGGAGTCGACTGCGCTAGTCGGGGATGGACGGTTGGACGCCACCCCGGGAGCCGCAATCTCTATGGCGATAGAGCCGAATACCAGCCTAGTCCTTTGCAGGGTCCGTGACTCCAAGGTGCCGGACTCCGTTCCGGACTCCGTATATCCCGCACCTCTTCCGATTGAACCCATTTGGGCTCCGATCATGGAGTTCACCGCCACGGACGTCTTTCATCATTCGCCCTTTGGCGATATCCTGAATTCACTAAAGTCTCTCTCTTTGTCAGGAGAGCCCTGGCCGGATTATAGTCAGCATGGTTGGGATACGTACGACGAAGAAATTCGAGGCCCACCCACCACCCACCTCGTAGCCACTATCGACGATTTAACCGACATGCTCAACTTTGACTCCGAAGACATCGACGGTATGGACGCCGATGAAGGAGACGACCAAGAACCAGCACCTATAGGGAACTGGAAAGCCACCTCGTCATATGATATATACATGGTGGACACCCCCAAAGCAGGGGATGGCGATGAAAAAACTGAGGACGACCCCTCCAAGAAGCAACCCAAGCGCCAACGTCAGCGGCGCCACTCTAAGTCCCGCCAAAGCAAAAACGGTGATTCCGGCACCGGAGATAACAACACGCCGGACAGTGCCAAAGACAACCCCCTCCAGCAGGATTCAGTGCAGGAGGGACGAGGGAGCCAGCCCTCATGAGAGAGCGGACGACAGAGAGGTCGAGGACAACAATTATATGCCTCCCTCCGAAGACGAGGCAAGCCTCGACGATGATGAATTCGTCGTGCCAGAGGATCCCATCGAACAAGAGCGTTTCAAACACAGGGTTATGGCCACGTCAAGCAGCCTCAAGAAAAAAACAGCAGCAGCTTAGAGCTGACCAAGATTTGCTAGCTGACAGATGGACCGAAGTCCTGGTGGCCGAAGAGTATAAACTGGAGCGCCCCTCCAAGAGCTACCCAAAGCGTAGGCTGCTACCCCAACTTGAGGAGGAAGCAACCAAACCTACATCACCAGCGTACGACGCGCCTGATCGGCCACCCCGTGGCCGCGACAGAGAGGCCTTCAGGCCCTCGACCCAAGCCACACCCGGGCACCGCTCAAAACATACCAGAGTACGGGGAGACGCAACAGACCTGCGAGACATATTGGAGAATAAGGCAAGGCAAACAAGATCGATCTATGGATCGCATGGGCGTCCTGCTTCACGTGACGCTAGCTGTCACGCCGGACATGATAAGTACGGCCAGGCCGAATACAATAGACCAAGCTCATCCGAGCTGCGTCGTGATATAGCCCAGTATAGGGGCACCACACACCCACTATGCTTCACAGACGAAGTAATGGATCATAAAATCCCCGAGGGCTTTAAACCCGTAAACATCGAATCATACGATGGCACAATAGATCCTGCAGTATGGATCAAGGATTATCTCCTTCATATCCACATGGCCCGTGGTGATGACCTACACGCCATCAAATACCTCCCGCTCAAGCTTAAAGGACCAGCTCGACATTGGCTTAACAACCTGCCAGCAGAGTCAATTAGTTGCTGGGAGGACATGGAATCTGCATTCCTTGACAACTTCCAGGGCACTTATGTGCGACCACCAGACGCCGATGACCTAAGCCACATAATCCAGCAGCCAGAGGAATTGGCCAGACAATTCTGGACACGGTTCCTAACCAAGAAAAATCAAATAGTCGACTGTCCGGACGCCGAGGACCTTACAATCTTCAGGCACAACATCCGAGATGAATGGCTTGCCTGGCACCTAGGACAGGAAAAGCCCAAATCTATGGCAGCCCTCACGACACTCATGACCCGCTTTTGTGCGGGAGAAGACAGTTGGCTAGCTCATAGCAATAACATAACCAAGAGCCCTGGCAATTCGGACACCAAGGACAACAACGGCAGGTCACGTCACAACAAGCACAAACGCCGCATTAACGGCGACAATACTGAAGATACGGCAGTCAATGCCAGATTCAGAGGCTCTAAACCCGGTCAGCAGAAGAAGCCATTCAAAAGAAACCCTCCGGGCCCATCCAGCTTAGACCGAATACTCGATCGCTCGTGCCAGATACGCGGCACCCCCAAACAGCCGGCCAACCACACCAATAGGGATTGTTGGGTGTTCAAGCAGGCAGGCAAGTTAAGTTCTGAAACCAGAGACAAGGGGCTGCATAGCGATGACGAGGAGGAGCCCCGGCCGCCGAACAACAGAGGACATAAGGGATTCCCCCCGCAAGTGCGGACGGTGAACATGATATACGCAACCCACATCCCCAAAAGGGAGCAGAAGCGTGCTCTCAAGGACGTCTATGCGTTGGAGCCAGTCGCCCCAAAGTTCAACCCGTGGTCCTCCTGCCCGATCACTTTTGATCAAAGGGACCACCCCACTAGCATCCGTCACGGCGGATTCGCCACATTGGTCCTAGACCCAATTATCGACGGATTTCACCTCACCAGAGTCCTAATGGATGGCAGCAGCAGCCTGAACCTGCTTTATCAGGATACAGTGCGAAAAATGGGTATCGATCCCTCAAGGATTAAACCCACAAAGACAACCTTTAAAGGTGTCATACCAGGTGTAGAAGCCAGCTGTACAGGCTCGGTTACACTCGAGGTGGTCTTCAGATCCCCGGATAATTTCCGAAGTGAAGAGTTAATCTTCGCCATAGTCCCATTCCAGAGTGGCTATCACGCCCTGCTCGGACGAACCGCATTTGTGAAATTCAATGCGGTGCCACACTACGCATATCTCAAGCTCAAGAATGGAGTCATCACGGTAAATGGAAACACCGAACGCTCTCTCCGAACGGAGGAGCACACGGCGGCCCTGGTGGCGGAAGTACAGAGTAGCCTCTCAAGGCAATTCTTCAATCCAGGTGTCAAACATCAGGACAACGTCAAGCAAGCCCGAAGTAACCTACAACAAATCCGGCTGGCACGTTCCGAGAAAGCATAGCAGTGCGGCCCCAACCCCAGCCCTCGCCAAATGGTGATATCGGTATCACGCGTACATAATTACGCCTTAGAGATACCATGGGCATAAGGGGAGGGGCACAACTATGGCACGCCCAGAATGCGGCTCAACTGCATTAAGGGGCTCCCTACTCCGCCGTTTCCTTTTTACACACTTTCAGGACCCAACTATTCAGAAGGCCTGTCCGGCAATACACTCGCCGAACACACGATGCAACAGCCAGGGAGAGAACAAGCCGCGTCAAATGTCCAGGTGGTCTCTATAACGAGCTTAATACCTGTTTTACTTAAAATTCCGCAGCTTGCCCCTGGAGGGGGACATGTCAAATAATCCCATGTCTTGCTTATCACACTACTTGTATCGTTCTGCTTTCGTAGAAGCCCTTTTTTAATAAACAATACATAGCTCTCATCTATTATTGTACTCATCTATTTTTTATATACAAATATGTTCAGTCATGACATTCTGCAACCGTACACTTTGGTACGGCCAATACACCAGGGGCTTAAACACCCCATAACATGGTGTGAGAAGACCGAACACTCTCATGAGTGCGGCACCCCGAACTTATAGCACTATATGCATCGGCTCCGAATCATGTCTTTGGTCAATAGTTGGGTTTGCCCGACTCCCATGTTTTGGTACCTTACGTTCCGCAATGTTGGCTAAGGTAGCACTGGGAGAACTACTGCGATTGTGCCCCAGTTAAGCTGGGTTAACACCTCAGTAGAGAAAGCTAAAATTGACCGTCATGATAGTGCGAGAGACCGGTCGCTGTTCGCGATGTTTTTCGAGTCCTTAAAGACTTATGCCGCTTAGAGCGAGGAGACGGACTTATCCGGCCTAGGCGTGGATAGCGCCCCGAACTCGGTCTTCCGAATACTAGGGGCTTCGCCGAAATTTGAAATTGTAGAAATCTATGGCTAAGTGAGAGTGATAAAGCATTATAAGTCTGATGGCCTGGTTCGTTGTGCTGAGCGCCTCCCTAGATGGACCCAAGAATGGGAACAAGAGCGCTCAGGTTTATCCCGAACACCCTAGCACTCGTGGCATGGGGGTAGAAGCCCACGACTTGCATCTCTCAGATTTGATAAATGGCCGCATAGAAGGTAATATTTTAAATTAACAAAGCGTTGCTTAACGCATATGAACAAAGTTTTCAGCGTACAGGATAACAGATGCGAGTCTACTAAAAAATTACATCTTTGGAGTATTCGTCCGCTATAAGGCGGGCACCCTTCAGGACGCTCTTATAATACATCTCGGGAGTACGCTACTCCTTGCCCGGCGGTGGCGCATCCGTCAAAAGCTTCTCACCGTCCAGCTTGCCCCAGTGCACTTTAGCACGGGCAAGGGCCCGACGGGCACCTTCAATACAGACGGAGCTCTTGACGACCTCAATCCACGGACACGCGTCCACCAGCCGCCGCACCAGACCGAAGCAGCTCCCGGCATGGCTTCTCTAGGCCACAGCCAAACTATGAGGCCCTTCATGGCCTGTTCGGCCACCTTGTGGAGTTCGACCAGCTACTTCAGCTGGTTGCTCAGGGGCACCGGATGTCCGGCCTCAGCATATTGAAACCAGAACACCTTTTCCGTCGAGCTCCCCTCTTTGGCTCGGTAGAATGCGGCAGCATCAGACACACTACGGGGCAGATCGGCGAACACTCCTGGAGAGCTCCGGATTCGGGTAAGTAACAGATAATTTACTTTTATATTCTTGCTTTGCATAAAGAATGCCTTACCCGCCGCTATCTTGTTCATCGCCTCGATCTCCTGAAGGGCCTTTTGGGCTTCGGCCTTAGAAGTGTTGGCACTCTCAAGAGCCAGGTGAGCTCGGACTCTCGAGTCTTCGAGTCACGCTCCAAACTCTCGTGTTTTTCCATGAGAGCCTGGAGCTCTTGCCGCACCTCCGCCACCCGCGCCTCCTGCTTCTCTCACTTGGTGCGCTCTAGGGCCGCACTGTTTTCGTCCCTGGAGACCGCCTCCTTCAGGGTCGCCACCTCAGCTGTGGCCCCTGCAACATTTATGTTGGTCCTGTCATTATTTGCAACCAAGTATTTGTATATACATTCACATGCGGTATTTCATACCCTCCTTGTCCTTGAGCTTCTCCTTGGCACGGCCGAGCTCGTTCTTGGACCGCTCGAAGTTCTCCTTCAATACTTTGACCTCCGCAGTCAGTGCGGCAGAGGTCAGCAGCGTAGCCTGCATTCCCATATTGACATATTTTTGTTAGACTCCTGCGTATATCTTTCCAGATCCTCAGCTCGGCTTTTCTTTCCGAACACCGAACTGAGCATCAGGGGCTACTCTCTATGCGGTGAAATTTTTATATGTTTTTGAACACATACCTCAAAGCCTGTTAACAGACTTGTACAGGCTTCTGTCAGCCCGCTCTTGGCGGACTGAACCTTCTGAATCACCACACTCATAACAGTGCGGTGTTCCTCGTCCATGGAGGCGCCGTTAAGCACCTCCAGCAAATTGTCCGGCGCCTCCGGATGGACGGAGGTCACCGGCGTCGTAGGGTTGCCCTTCTTATGAAGGCACCGCCTGTTGGACTCTGGAACCACTGATGGTTCTGGAGTAGCGTCCGGCCCGGGGCCAGACTTGGATCCCTCCGGGGCTCTACCCCTTTGGGCCGAGAGTCCGGGAGGTCGCCTCGCGGCGCCTCTAGGACCACCTCCTCCTGGTTTAGTCCCTTTCGGGACTCCACCTCGGCGTCGTCCGTAGGGAGAGGGGAGGAGGCCGTCGGAAGTGAAGCGCTATTCACATCCGACGAATCCAAGGAGCCGCTCGTCGAATCGTCGAGCTGAGCCTTGGGCGGACTGCATGATCAAATGCGGCGTCAGGAAATGCCAAATAATGGAGGGGCGTCATAAGTTATTCGGATATCCGGACACTTAGGATCTAGCCAGGGGCTTGACCCTGGGCGGCCATTCCTCCCTGCCGTCTTCGGCACCGGAGGCGTAGTCCAGCAGAAGGGTTTTCCCCTTCTTGGACCCTCCGGCCTCCCTAGTTGGGCCGGCCTTTCTTTTCTTTCCTCCCCCCGTCGGAGGGGGAGAGGATTCTTCTTCTTCCTCCTCCTCCTCTTCAGAGGCGGAGGGTGCTTCGGGATTGTCGGGCGATGAACCCGGCATCACCAGGCGCTGGGAGCTCTTGCGAGTCTCCGTGGCCTTCTTCTTGGCCTTCTTCTTCGGCACCACGTGAGGTGCCGGAACCAACAACCCTGTCAATTGGGCATCCACAGGGTCTTCTGGTAAGGGAGCCGGACAGTTCATCTTCCCGGATGTCTTCAGCCAGTCCTGTTAAAGGAAAGGGAGGTTAGACCCCGCATAGAGTCAGACTATGAAAGACAAGAGTCCCGTAAAGGGTAGAGCAGCTTACCTCGCTGGCCTGACGCCGCGAGCTGAATCCGGGATCTTCGGTAGCAGATGCGAGTGCCTCAGCGCCCTTAAATAGCACCTTCCAGGCATCTTCATACATAGTGTCGAAAAGCTTACTCAAGGTTTGGTGCTGTGCCCGATCAAACTCCCACAATTTGAAGGCCCGTTGTTGGCATGGGAGGATCCGGTGGATGAGCATGACCTGGACTACGTTGACAAGCTTGAGATTCTTGTTCACCAGCTTTCGGACGCAGGTTTGAAGTCCGGTCAGCTCCTCCGAATCCCCCCACGTTAGGCCCGTCTCTTTCCAGGAAGTGAGCCGTGTGGGGAAGCCAGATCGAAATTCAGGGGCCGCTGCACATTTGGGATCACGCGGCTCGGTGATGTAGAACCACCCCGATTGCCATCCCTTTATTGTTTCCACGAAGGAGCCCTCGAGCCATAGGACGTTGGCCATCCGGCCCACGATGGCGCCTCCGCACTCCGCTTGGCGCCCACGCACTACCTTTGGCTTGACATTAAAAGTCTTCAGCCATAAGCCGAAGTGGGGCTGGATGCAGAGGAAGGCCTCGCATACGACGATGAACGCTGAGATGTTGAGGATGAAGTTCGGGGCCAGATCGTGGAAGTCCAGGCCATAGTAGAACATGAGCCCCCGGACGAACGGGTGAAGAGGAAAACCCAGTCCGCGGAGGAAATGGGGGAGAAATACAACCCTCTCATGGGGCCTAGGGGTGGGGATGAGTTGCCCCTCATCAGGAAGCCGGTGCGCGATGTCATCAGACAAGTATCCGGCCTTCCTCAGCTTTTTGATTTGCCCCTCCGTGACGGAGGAGGCCATCCATCTACCTCCCGCTCCGGACATGATTGGAGAAGGTTGAGGTGGGAAGTGCGGGCTTGGGCGTTGGAGCTCGAGCGCGCAGGGACGAATAAGCAAAGGAGGAAGAAGGCGTGAATGGAAAGGGCGGATTCTTATCCCCTTATATGGGAGGCCGAAACTACGATCCCCCACCGGCCTAATGAAACTCGCTTATCTCCCAAGCGCCGTGGTTAACGGCGCGGTTGGGTTACCCACGCCCGTATTGATGAGAATCCCGGAATAAGGGGACACGATCTCTGCTTTGACAAGACGTGCCAAGGAAACCGCCTCGCTAAACACACTGAGGTGGAACAGTAAAATGAATAAAAGCCTGGTTGTGGCGTGATGTCACGCTGCGGAATACGTCAGCAGATTAGATTGGTGCAAATATTATTCTCTCTACGGTGGCATGTGGAACCTATTTTGCAGAGCCGAACACTATCCTGGTGTTCAACATCTTCTATGAAGTATTCGGAGGAGGAACCCGCCTTGCAATGTCGAAGACAACTTGCATGCCAGACTCGTCGTCATTGAAGCCTGGTTCAGGGGCTACTTAGGGAGTCCTGGATTAGGGGGTGTCCGGATGGCCGGACTATGACCTTTGGCCGGACTCCCGGACTATGAAGATACAAGATTGAAGACTCTGTCCCGTGTCCGGATGGGACTTTCCTTGGCGTGGAAGGCAAGCTTGGCGATACAATATGAAGAGCTCCTCCCATTGTAACCGACTCTGTGTAACCCTAGCCCTCTCCGGTGTCTATATAAACCGGAGAGTTTTAGTCCGTAGGACGAACAACAATCATACCATAGGCTAGCTTGTAGGGTTTAGCCTCTCTGATCTCGTGGTAGATCCACTCTTGTACTACCCATATCATTAATATTAATCAAGCAGGAGTAGGGTTTTCCCTCCATCGAGAGGGCCCAAACCTGGGTAAAAACATCGTGTCCCTTGTCTCCTGTTACCATCTGGCTAGACGCACAGTTCGGGACCCCCTACCCCGAGATCCGCTGGTTTTGACACCGACAAGGGGTATTTCAAGAGAATCAATGGGATCATAACAATCATCATAGCAATCATACTTCGGTAAGCACGAAGGGAAATTAAACAATGTATGAGTTGAAGAGTTACTCTCATTAGAAGGTGGGGACAGGTAGCTAATCCGCTCTTCCTCCTTTTGTTCTTCGCTCTCCTCATCATCTTTTTCATCAAATGAGCTCACAGCTTCATCAATTTCTTCTTCCATAGACTCCTGCAAAATATTAGTCTCCTCTTGGACAGCGGAGACTTTCTCAATAAATTCATCAATATCATAATTGTATTTGTAATTCCCATAGCAATATTTAAGGATAGCTAAATTTTCAGGTCTGTAAGCAACATCATAAAGATTTTCACACACTTTAAACAAAGATTCAATTTCATAAGCACCCATAAAAGCAACGAATTCTTCTATTTGTTCCACACCATAGTAATCATATATACGATTAGCATAAGAAGCTAAGGTTTTATTATCATTAAATTCGCATGAAAAGGGAAGGTGTGGAGCCTTCATCCTAGAGCAACAAGTTTAATCATATCTCAAGCACAGTTCCCGAGCATACCAATGCAATAATCCCATAATAGTTTCCCTTTTTAAGTCAAGCGATAATCCCTAAAGTATTAATGTTGATGCAACGTTACTCCCATTATAAAGTTGAATGGGGTTTTCTCAGGATTATCAAAGTAGTACATAATATCTTTCACATAATGAGCATCGAGGGTTTTAGGAGGTTCCACATCTCCATGAGTAGCAAGTACACCTATTTTTTTAGTATTTCATGTTCCATATCCATAACTAAAGATAGAGAACAACTTAGAACAGCAAATAAAAATTACTTAGTGATAAAGCAAAAAGCACACACAAGAATATTCACCCCACACTATAACTCCCAGGCAGGCGCCAGAAAAAGGTCTTGATAACCCACAAGTATGGGGGATCAATTTTAGCCTCTTTCAATGAGTAAGAGTGTCAAACCCAATGAGGAGCTAAAGGTAGAACAAATATTCCCTCAAGTTCTAACGACCACTGATACAACTCTACGCATGCTTAACGTTCGCTTTACCTAAAACAAGTATGAAACTAAAAAGACTTTGTAGGTGTTGTTGGATAGGTTTGCAAGAATATAAAGAGCATGTAAATATACACTAGGGGCTGTTTAGATAAAGACGCAAGAAATTTAGTATAGCGAGTGTGGAAAAGTGGTGGTAGGAGTTGTGAAATTGTCCCTAAGCAATTGACTACTTTACAAGACCGATAGCAAGTTTTATGTGGGAGAGGCCACTTCTAGCATGTCATCCCTGACTTGGAATTCTATGCACTTATGATTGGAACTATTAGCAAGTATCCGCAACTGCTAACGTTCATTAAGGTAAAACCCAACCATAGCATTAAGATATATTGGTCCCCCTTCAATCCCGTATGCATCAATTTCTATGCTAGGTTGAAGCTTCTGTAACTCTTGCCCTCCAATACATAGTCCTATCAACATATAACTAACCCTATGGTGTGATCCACGCACGCGCTCATTAATGGGCACCAAAGGACAGCAACATAACCACAAGCAAATTAAACCAATCATAGCAATTCACCAATTATCGAAAGGACAACGAAAATCTACTCAGACATCATAGGATGGCAACACATCATTGGATAATAATGTGAAGCATAAAGCACCATGTTCAAGTAGAGGGTACAGCGGGTTGCGGGAGAGTGGACTGTTGTAGATAGATGGGGGAAGGTGATGAAGATGTTGGTGAACATGACGGAGGTGTTGGTGTAGATTGCGGTGATGATGATGGCCCCGGTGGCGTTCCGGCGCCACTGGAAGCGAGGGGGAGAGAGCTCCCCTCCTTCTCCTTCTTCCTTGGCTTTCTCCCTAGGTGGGAGAAGGGTTCTCCCTCTCGTCCATGGTCTCCATGGCGTGGGAGGGGCGAGATCCCCTCTGAGATTTGGTCTGTCTCTCTGTCTCTCTCTGTTTCCACGCTCCTGATTCTGCCCTTTCACCATTTCTTATATTCCCGGAGATCCGTAACTCTGATTGGATTGAAACTTTGAACACGGTTTCTTCCAGATATTACCTTTCTTGCGGCGAAAGTAGGGCAACAACTGCCTCTCAAGCATCGTCTCGCGTTGATTCCACTTCTCAAAATTCAGAAATATTCCAAAAAAATTCTCCGTCTGTTTTTATCCCATTTGGACTTTGTTTGATATGGATTTTCTGCGAAACAAAAAACATGCAACAAACAAGAACTCGCACTGGGCACTAGATCAATATGTTAGTCCCAAAAATAGTATGATAAGTTTCCAAAAGTATATGAAAGTTGTATAATATTGGCATGGAACAATCAAAAATTATAGATACGATGGAGACGTATCATCGGGCACCGCAAGCAGCCGAACAAGCAGATGAGACCTCAGTTGTGTCAAATATCGATGCTCCATCCCTAGTTGTATAGCACCAAAGCACACAAGGCAGTCCTCTGAGATCTTCCTTGCATCATTGACATCAAGTCGGAGCCTAGCTGAAGCAAGCCTTTCCGCTTTAAGTTTAGCCTGAAGAAGTCGAACTGATTGAGGCAGCAACTGCACATAGGTTGTCTCACAGCTGCTGGTGAGTAGCGTCAACTCACTGTCTTAATCAAGACAGGACCTTGGGGTCATCTCGCACTCTTCAAGACTATCTTCCCTAAAGTTCTTCCTGGCATAAGAGATACGACTCTGAAAGAGAAACAAGGAGACATGTAACAGGTTTCACAATTATATAATCAAATAAATGGATATGTTCTGCATAAGGAACATGGTTTTACAACTACAATTTAAAACTGGTAGGTGTTGCAAACATCCAATCAGATGTAAACAGCAAAGTAAACAGAAGTGAAGGAAATGGTGCCTATCCAAATCTATACTAGAGCAAAGTTTGAAGGCTTGAGAAGGATGAACTTACATTACATGTTAACACGGGCTGGACAAAGCCCTTCTCCATGTCGATGGAAGGACAATTCAACAAATTCCCCAAAGAAACTTCTTTATAAGCGTTGCCATTATTCTATATTTTTTAAAGAGTAAATATATATCAAATAATATTGGAAGAAATAGAGGATAATGAAGCTCAGGTGCAGAATGATGATACATAATCAAATAGCAATTAATTAAGTACAGCGTTACAAGGCAAAAGGTACTTACAAGATGAATGCAGATAGCAACGTGTGAAGTGGCATTAGCTTTATTCAACATTTTGGTAAGAGTAAATGTAGAACTGATAATTTGGAGGAAGTGGAGGGCAGGGCGAATAAGATGCAGAGTAATGATATACAATCAACTATCTCGCGATGCAAGTATAGTAATACCACCATAGTCCGTTATTACTTGTCGCTCAAATGGATGTATCTAGCACTATTAAGTTCTAAATACATCCAATTGATCAACAATTAATTCGATACAGAGGGAGTACATGAAAACAGGTACTTACATGAGCAATCCAAAACATCATAACCATTGTGTTAATTCTACATTTATCAAAGAGTAAATATAGATCTTATAATTACGAGCAAAGGGAGGATAAAGAAGCGAACATCTACAGTGATGCTACATAATCAAACAACAATGAGTGTAAGTATGTCGACAAAGGGCAAGAGGTACTGACAAGAGCAATGCAGTGCCCAGTATTCTCGTGAGATCCTATGATCCTTTGAGCAAGGAGATTCATCTGAAATTAGTTTTCATACAAGAGCGAAGGTAAGGCACATGCAGAAATTTAGGAGTTCTGAAAGTGCTAGTTATCGACTAAGGGGGGTGAATGGGCGATTTTTGTGAAAGTCTTAAAAACACGGTGGCTTTGACGACAAACAGGTAAGCATAGCCTATATAGTAAGCAGCGGAATGAAAACTACATTTGGCAAGCATTAGGAAAACATACAATACAATGAAAGCATGAAGACTAACTGCAACTAGGTAGACAGGATCAGAAAGGAAGATAGTACGAAGCTAAACAGATAATAGTCTTCACAGAGTGAACTCAAACAGATCATACATGCAAGCAATGACTTCACGAAGACAACTTCAATGTAAGGAGAGTAGAGGATAGAACTAGTAGCTTGACGAAGACAAGGATTTGGTAGACTAGTTCCAGTTGCTGTGACAACTGTATGTCTGGTTACGGAGGCTGAGATTTAACTCAGAAGACCGTGTCTTCACCTTATTCCCCTTGAGCTAAGGACACCCAGTCCTCGCCTAATCACTCTGGTAAGTCTTCGAGTTAGACTTCCAAAACTTCACAGATTTCGTTCACCGGCAATCCACAATGACTCTTGGATGCTCAGAATGTGACGCCTAACCGGATGGAGGATTCATAGTCCTCAAGTGTAACAAGTTTAGATCACTTTGACAGAAAGACTTAAGTGGTGCCTAACACTCTCTGGCTCTGGGTGTTTTGGTCTTTGTCCTCGCAAGGATTTCTTTCTCAAAAGCTTTGGAGGTGGGTTGCTCTCAAACGACAAAAGTCGTGCGCTAACTCTGAGCAGCCACCAATTTATGGTGTAGGGGGTGGGCTATTTATAGCCAGGAGGCAACCTGACCTGGTATGTCCGAAATGACCCTGGGTCACTAAGGAACTGAACATGTCCAACGGTCAGATTTCAAACACACGGGGCAACTTCGCTTGGGCTACAAGCAAAGCTGACTCATCTAGCTCTGGATAAGATTTGCTAGTCTTCGCTCGATGACATAGGATTTGGTTGAGCATCACATCAGTCACTCTGACTTTGTTCACTTGGACCCCACTTAACAGTACAGTGGTTCCTATGAATCAATAAAGAAGAAAAGGAAACTACAAAACAACTATGTCTTCGCACTCCAAAGTTTTCAAGTGAATAGCTTCACGTGTCATAATCTTCGTCGTGAATGTGTTCATGAACCACCGTTGTCTTCAATGTCTTCACACATTTCTAGGGGTCATCTCTGGTAGGTAAACCGAATCAATGAGGGACACTACCTATGTTATCCTGCAGTTCTCACAAACACATTAGTCTCTCAACCATGTTTGTCGTCAATACTCTAAAACCAACTAGGGGTGGCACTAGATGCACTTACAATCTCCCCCTTTTTGGTAATTGATGACAAACTGGTTGAAGTTTTCAATGGGGATAGAAGTATGTGAAAGTTCAGTATTGTGAGTATTGTCTTCAGACACAGGACAAGGCTTCCCCTGAAGATGTGCATATAAATAGTTTGCTTTTGAATACAAATGCACATGGCAGGTTTTGCTTTGTGGAGGCCATCTTCAAAGTGTTAAGACAGTTCATCATGGACATAAAAAGATAACAATATGCATAATGGAAAAATGGACATCTGCAGAATGGCTTCAGGCGGAATTTATCATCGCATCACAAAGTGGCAGCAAAAGTAGCAGACGACCATCAAGTTTAAGTGTTACAACTCAAAAGCCAAAAGTTTCAGAACAAGAGTTGTAAAAACTTAGCAAAAATGAAGCAACCACCCATATGGACCCGCTTGAAGACTACCAACTCATATACTTCTCCCCCTTTTGTCAGTAATGACCAAAAAGGTTTGAAGACACAGAGTATCTACTCGTTTCGAGGTGGAGATGAAGTTGGAGCGGCAGGGTCGACGTTGGAGTTTGGTGGTGTAGACAGGCCTTGTGCAGCATCATCATGCAATGCAGTTAGAACCGGCCAAGTGGCGTCATCTTCCTCATCGACGACTCTCACAACAACAGTTGCACCCAAACATGACCACTCAGAATCTTCAATGGATGGTGTGCGACACCAACTTGCATTTCGAGTAGGCCTGGAGTCAAACTTGAAATTCTCAGTGAAGCCATCCGCGAAGATCATCTTTAGCACAGAGCAAGGTGAGACTCTTCCAGGAACGGCGACATGCTTCATGGGCTACAAACGAGTTCTTGGTGGCCAAGTTGCGAATGCGATTGACATCCACCAAGATACTTTGCATCTGACGCTTCAGCCAGTCATGATGTCTGTCCTGCTTTTGAGGTAAAGCCACCAGAAGCTCACGGTCATTAAGTCCACGAGGACGCTTCTGAGGCCTTTGAGCAATGGTGCTTGCAGTGGCTTCAGTATTTGCATGGTGCGGTAGGTGCGGGTTGCCAACCAATGGATAAGCAGGAGTTGCAGCATTGGGCACATGAACACCATTAATGGGCTGTGTGAAGCTGTGGAACTTAGCATTCTGAACATGGAGGGGCTTCTTGGCAGGCTCAGGGTAGATGGCTTCAACAGACATATCAACATCAGGCAGAAAAACAATGTGGTTGCGCACTGATGGTTGATAGTCAATAGTTGAATGAAGCTTAATCAAGCGCATCACCCATGGACATAAAACTTCAGACCAAACAGATCAATCCCGGAAGCAGCAAGTTGTCTGATGAAGAAATCCTGGGTGTTGAATCTGATGCCATTGATGATATAGAATACCAAAGTCTTCATGGTGCCTTCAAGTTTGGCTTCAGAAGAATGGCCTTTGATAGGCCAGAGAGTATGCCTTAGAATGTGATACACTGTGTGTGGAAGATACTCAAGGTCGTTAACAAAGAATTCCTTTGGATATTCAACGTCTTGGGGCAATGGCTTCATCATGCAAAGCATTTGGCTCATGTTCGGCTCTGGCTTCTGAAATATGCTCTGCAGTTCATTCTGATGAAGCAAACAACCAGGTTCGTATAACCACCTGGAGTGGGCAGGGAAGTAAGCTCGATGATATCCTGAGCTTTGGCTTCGTGATGTACATCACCTGTCATCCACTCAAGGATCCAAATCTTCGAATCCCTGTTGTAGCCTTGAATGAGTAAGGTGGCATAGAACAGCAGGAGGATATCTTCATTCTAGTGCTCTTTATCAGTCACGAAGGCCAAAAGGTCAACATCCCTAAAGCATTCAAGGGCTTCTTCCAGACATGGCAGCCCAGCCATAGCATCACAATCCAGACGTATGTACGGAAAAATCCAGCCTTGATTGTATAGAATGCAAGAGTAATAGATTCGTTGTTGATGGCTCCAAAATCTGTCAGAGGAGATCTTTGGCTTCTTATAAGGGTTCTTGGCACTGTCAAAGAAGGTATTGTCCTCTCGGAAATTGAGCATGATGAATGAGCCCTGTGTAGGGACAACACTTGTAAGCCTTGGCAGACGTGGCTTTGGCTTCTAAACTTGAGGCCTTCGCTCCACGTGATAATCATATTGGGGTCCTAGAGAAGTAGGAGGAATCATAATTAGCCATCAGACAGTGACAAGCTGACCTTCATGATTGAAGGCCCTTTACATGGTGTGAGGCCGCGGTGGAGGAACAACGCCATTAGTGGTGATTGGCGTCACAGTGGCTTCAGCATTTACGTTTGCTTCAGGCTCCACATTGTCTTTAGCCATGACAGGGTCATTGGCTTCAGTAGCATTGTTGGTGGCAGCATCATGACTGAGCAAAGGCCTCATGATCACATTCCCTTCAAGAATGACTTGATCAGTAACTGTAGCGACCAGACCTCAGACAGTCTGATCTCTGTGCTTTAGTGCCATCCCTAGATCAGTAATGCTGACACGCACAGTACTTGAAGGATTTATAACAGAGTAGCAATCACACACTTATTACGTCTAATGTCTCAAAAGAGAACTTATTACAATAGATATGGCTTAAGGCCATCTAATAACGATAACAGCGGAAGGCTTGGAAGATAAGTGAGTCCATCAACTCCAACGGCATCACTGAGTATAGAACCACGACCTAAAGCACCTTACTCGTCGTCTGAAAAGTCTACAACATGAACGTTGCAGCCCGGAAACGGGTCAGCACATGGAATATGCTGGCAATGTAACACATAGAGAAAAATGAAAGAATAATGCTATACTACATGCATATATGGCTGGTGGAAAGCTCTATGGTTACAGTTTTGCATAAAGCCAATTTTCCCTACTGCAAAGGAATAAATTTTATTTAAGTATCATGGTGGTTGTTAAACATTGAGAAGATAGACATCCTCTCAATCCAATTAGGCATCATCATTAAACCCAACATAATTAATTAACATAACATGATGAGATCCACATGATAATCCAAGTACTGGATACTCAAGATGTCCATAACCGGGGACACGACTAACCATGATTAGTTTGTACACTGCACAGGTTTGCGCACTTTTCCCCACAAGACTCGATCTCCTCCATTGGGATTCTCGCACTACATGGTGTTTGAGAAACGGATGACCGATACATAGTCTTTCAGAAGCACTAGCACCTTACGATCGGGTAGACAGTTACACCTACTTTCTCCGACATCTGCTAGTCTACCATTGTAAGAGTTCGCATGACTTAATCAACTATGCTAGAGCCCATAGTAGCTTGTGGCTGCACACGGAAGTTTCTCGCATGAATAATCTCATGATCCCTTTGAGCCTGGGTGGCGGTCCATAAAGAAAAACAAGCAATTGCTGGAATACCCAGGTGCCTCAATCCACCCAGATGTGTATTAGTTGCCACCTTAAATAAGCCATTAAATAACAATCTCACATCTGTCATGGATACACTCACCCAATCCACGTCTACTAGCATAGCATGGGAATAAGCAAACGTAGAAGTAAGTCACCCAATCCACGTCTACTACCTCATCTACTTCCCAAAACCCACATATTAAACAGATCCTAATCATGCAATTGTTTGAGGGTTGATCTAATAGAATAAAACTGGGTAGTAAAGAGGTATGATCAAAGTGTTACTTGCCTTGCTGATGATCCGTGAAACCTAGATATTCGAAGTAGCAAGCGGCGCACTCCGGGTACTCTATCACAAACAAACAAGCATACAATAAGTACTCATCTAATGCACAGTTAAGAACTCAAATAAGATAACTAACCAGAAAGTTCAACTTAAGAACTCCGGTTTGCAAAAAGAATCAAAACGAACAAAGCAACGAAACACAAACGGCAAAAGAAACAAGCTTCGTTTACTAATCTGGATCTAAGTCAAATTTTATAGAAGCAAAAATTGTTTGAGTTGGTTAAACGGAAAGAGGGTTTCGAGATGAAACTCTAGGCGCTTGAATCGCCTGATTCCGATAAACGAGCGGAAAGTTATACTAGAACGAAAATCGGATCCAAAATCACGATCAGAAATAATCGCGGAAAATCCGAGAAAAAGAAAAAACTGATGATCAGATTAACGAACGAACGTTCGTTAACCGAAACTAAACGGTGAACTCGTCCGTTAAAACGAACGAACGAGCGAACGCTCGCTAAATAGGTAAACCGAAAAAAGAAAAAAAAAGAAAAAAACCGATCTATTCTAAAAAAAATGAAAACTAGGGTTTCTAAAAAAACCGGATCGGGTTTTTTAAAAAAACGGACCACGACGGCGGGCGGCGTATACCTCCGGCGAGTTGCTCCGGCGGGGCGAGGGGAGGCGGCGTGGGGCTCCGGCGGCGGTGGCTGGCATCATCGGCGGCGGCTCCGGGCGGCGGCAGCGCGAAGGCGGAGGCGGCTCGGATCGGGAGGCGGCGGGGCGGGTCAGGGTGGCGGTGTGGGGCGGCGGCGGCGGCTATTTATGGAGGGAGGGCGGCGTCCGGCTTGGGGAAGGGTGGGGGGCGCCGGGCCGGGGTCGGCCTCGGGAGGCGTGCCCCGGCTGGATTCGGTGGCGGCGAGGGCCTGGCCTGGCTCGGCTGGGCCTTCGGCCCAGTCAGGCCCGCGGATTTTTTTTAAAAACAATTCCACCGAAACTAAGAAAAATCCTAGAAAAATAAATAAAAATCTAAAAATGCCAAAACAAATTTTGACCATCTAAATAAAATATTTAGAACGAGATGAACATTTTCTTGGACCTAAAATGAAGTTTTGAAAAACATGTAATTTTTCCTAAATTCAAATAAAATAGCGAAAACTCCAAAATAAATCATATTTGATTTTCTTATTAAATCCTCAATATTTCTTTATTTTGGGAAAGTCATTTTATTCCCTCTTTCATATTTTTTAAATAGAAATAATTGAAGATAAAATAAATAAAATCAAATGATCCTATTTTCAAAATTCGAGAAAACTCAAATATGAAAATAACGAAATCCCAACTCTCTCCGAGGGTGCTTAAGTTGCGTAGAATTTCTGGATCAGACCAAAAAGCAATAAAAATATTATATGCAATGATGATCCAGTGTATAACATTCCAAATTGAAAATTTGGGATGTTACAAACTACCCCCCTTAAGATGAATCTCGCCCTCGAGATTCGGGCTGCCTAGAAAATAGGTGAGGGTGGTCCTTCAGCAGATCTTCCTCTCACTCCCAGGTGGCTTCATCCTCGGTGTGGTGGCTCCACTGAACTTTGCAAAACTTGATAACCTTGTTGCGGGTGACTCGGCTGGCATATTCAAGAATCTTGACTGGTTTCTCCTTGTAGGTCAAATCACTATCCAACTGGATCGCTTCCAGCGGCACGGTATCTCTTAGTGGTATATCAGCCATCTCTGCGTGGCACTTCTTCAACTGGGAAACATGGAACACATCGTGAACTCCTGACAATCCTTCGGGCAATTCCAACTTGTAAGCAACTTCTCCCATACGCTCCAAAACTTTTTATGGTCCTACAAAATGTGGCGCTAACTTTCCCTTAACTCCAAAGCGCTTAACTCCTCGAAGTGGAGATCCACGAAGATAAACTCTATCTCCAACTTCGTAAACTGTCTCATTGCATTTAGAATCTGCATAGCTCTTCTGCTTGGACTGGGCTACCTTGAGCCTATCGTGAATCAACTTCACCTTCTGTTCAGACTTCTTAATCAAATCTGGTCCAAACAACGGGCGATCTCCAACTTCATCCCACGACAATGGGGTCCTGCACCTCCTTTCGTACAAGGCTTCAAAAGGGGCCATCTTGAAACTGGATTGATAATTGTTGTTGTAAGAGAACTCTGCATATGGCAAATTGTCGTCCCAACTAGATCCATAATCTAGCGCACAAGCTCTCAGCATATCCTCCAAAATCTGATTGACTCTCTCGGTCTGTCCACCTGTCTGTGGATGAAAGGCTGTACTGAACTCTAGCCTGGTACCCAAAGTTTCGTGCAACTGATTCCAGAACTTTGAGGTAAACTGGGTTCCTCTATCTAATACAATGCTCCTTGGAACTCCATGCAGACATATGATCCTGGTCATGTATATCTGCCAACTTAGCACTGGTGTATGTGGTCTTCACTGGGATGAAATGAGCTACATTCGTCAAACGATCGACTACAACCCAAATCGAGTCGTAGCCTGAACGAGTCCTGGGCAATCCCGTGATAAAATCCATGCCTAACTTATCCCACTTCCATTCGGGTATCGACAATGGCTGTAACAATCCTGCTGGCTTCTGATGTTCTGGCTTCACTCTCTGACATACATCACAAACTGCTACATACTCTACAATATCTTTCTTCATTCTGGTCCACCAGAAAGTGTCCTTCAAATCCAAATATATCTTGGTATTTCCTGGGTGAATCGAATAAGGTGAATCATGGGCCTCTTGTAGAATCAACTTCCTGATCTCCGGATCATTAGGCACCTAAATGCGGTCCTCAAAACATAAGGCATCGTGCTCATCCTCACGAAATCCTTTAGCTTTTCCTTTGCTCATATTCTCCTTTATAGAGGCAATCTCCTTGTCAGTCTTCTGAGCTTCTCTGATGTTATCCATCAAAGTAAACTGAATCTCCAATGTTGCTACATAGCCTCTCGGAACTATCTCCAAACATAGCTCACGAAGATCCTCGGCTAACTCCTTTGGTAACTCTCCGCTCATGAGTGTGTTGACATGGCTTTTATGGCTCAACGCATCGGCTACTACATTAGCCTTTCCGGGGTGATAATGCGATCTCATATCATAATCCTTGATGAGTTCCCGCCATCTCCTTTGCCTAAGATTCAACTCTTTCTGTGTGAAAATGTACTTCAAACTCTTGTGATCCATGTACACTTCACAATGATTTCCGATGAGGAAATGTCTCCATGTATTCAATGCATGCACTATGGCTGCTAACTCCAAATCATGTGTAGCATAATTCAACTCATGGGGCTTAAGTTGTCGTGAGGCATACGAAACAACTCTTCCCTCCTGCATAAGTACTGCTCCAAGTCCTCGACGTGACACGTTGCAATACACCTCATAATCCTTGCGCTGATCTGGCAGAATCAACACTGGCGATGTAACCAAATGTTTCTTCAACTCCTGGAAAATGGCCTCACATTCTTCAGTCCAGTTGAACTTAGTGTTCTTCTTCAACAACTCCGTCATGGGCTTTGCAATCTTTGAGAAATTCTCAATGAATCTCCGGTAATTATCCTTCCAGTCCAAGAAAACTCCGGATCTCTCCAACTGTCGTTGGCGCTACCCAATTTGTCACAGTGACAACCTTGGTGGGATCTACTGCTATTCCTTCTCCGGATATAACATGTCCAAGTAATCCAACTTCATTCAACCAAAACTCACATTTGCTGAACTTGGCGAATAACAGATGTTCTCTGAGCTTCTCAAGTACCAAACGCAAATGCTCTTTATGCTCTTCTTCATTCTTTGAGTAGACCAAAATATCATCAATGAACACCACGACGAACTTATCTAGAAACTCCATAAATACCTTGTTTATCATGTTCATGAAATAGGCAGGTGCGTTAGTCAGACCAAATGACATAATGGTATACTCATACGGCCCATACCTGGTGGTAAAAGCCGTCTTATTTATATCATGCTCTCTAATCTTCAACTGATGGTATCCCAATTGCAAATCGATCTTGGAAAATACCTTAGCTCCTTGCAATTGGTCAAACAAATCATTGATCATCGGTAGTGGGTACTTGTTCTTGATGGTCACTTCATTCAGTCCTCG
The DNA here is from genome assembly GCF_002162155.2 of Triticum dicoccoides. Classification (NCBI taxonomy): domain Eukaryota; kingdom Viridiplantae; phylum Streptophyta; class Magnoliopsida; order Poales; family Poaceae; genus Triticum; species Triticum dicoccoides. Next base: position 151,075,396 of record NC_041387.1, on the reverse strand, counting down.
ATAATCAACAACCATCCTCAACGATCCATCCTTCTTCTCCACTAGAAGCACTGGTGATCCCCAAGATGAAGAACTTGGGCGAATATATCCTTTATCCAATAACTCCTTAATTTTTTTTCTTAATTTCCTCCAAATCATGTGCGGGCATCCGGTATGGTCTCTTAGATATCGGCCCTGTGCCTGGCAAAAGCTCAATCAAAAAACTCGATGTCTCTATCCGGTGGCGTGCCTGGCAACTCCTCTGGAAATACATCAGGGAAATCCTTCACCACTGGTACTTCCTCCTGCACAAATCCTGATAAGGAATTTACTTGTGTCCTCTTCGGCTCATGTCGTGATACATACTTGATCCTTCTCCCTTCCGGGGTGGTAAGCAAAATCGACTTACTGGCGCAATCGATGTTTCCTCCATACATCGATAGCCAATCCATACCCAGAATTACATCCAAACCTTGCGATTCCAAAATGATTAAATCCGAGGGGAAAACATGCCTACCTATACTGAATGGCACTTGAAAACATCCTCGACTGGCGATATACTCCGCTCTTGGTGAGCTTACTAACATAGGTGTTCTAAGAACCTTGGTGGGCAGTTTATACTTATCCACAAATCCCCTTGATATGTATGAATGCGATGCACCAGTATCAAAAAGAACGATTGTAGTAAATGACTTAACCAAAAACTTACCTATTACTGCATCTGGCTGGGCTTCAACCTCCTCCACGTTAACGTGGTTCACCTGTCCCCTGTTGAAAGGGTTCGGCTTCATCCTAGAGCTTCCATTGCCATTTCCATTCCGGGCTTCAGGACATTCATTGGCATAATGTCCAGTCTTCTGACACTTATAGCAAGTGACTTGGCTCAGGTCTCTCTTGGCTGGGGTTGAGGGGTTGGTACGGTTCTGGCCGTTTGTCACATCCCTAATTCAAGTCTGACCTATGCTAGTTTCCATGTGAGCATCATGTTTAAATTCAAATGAAACTTGAATTGAGGAATTTTCAAAAGCCTCATACAACCCCTAAAAATAAAGAACATTTAAATCTCATCAAATGAGTCCAAGAAAATGTTCCTGTTATTCTGTAAATATATTGGCATGAGGTAAAATGCAAACCAATATTTTTGGAGTGACTGGAATATTTATTTTGGGCCTTTTGAATTAAATCAATGACATATTTGAGTTGGATTTATTTCTATTATATAAGAAATAAAGCTCAAACATTTTTGTAAGTTGCATGTGACCTTGGGCTAGTCCTGAGCTCACATAGCAATTTACAGAAAGTTTATAAAAATGATTTGATGTTCTAAATCAAATCAAAACAAAATAACAGAAATAAAAAAGAAAAATAAAAGAGAGAGAGAATAAACTTACCTGGCAGCACAGCTGGCCTGGCACTGTTGGCCCAGCCCACCAGGGGCAAGGTTGTCTTCAACCTTGTGCCCACTGGCAGCCATCGCACGCACCCGACCGCGCCACCTCCTGCTTCGCCGTGTCGCGCTCTCTGTCAACATAATCCCGTGCCTGGAGATGCCTCGAAGCCCCTCTCTCCTCTCCCTCACTCACTGCCCTCTCTCCCTCTCCTCTGCCCCTTCTCCAGCAGCCGCCCGAGAGCCACCCAGCTCGCAGCTACCGCCCAGGTGACCACGGTACCTCCCTCGCCCTCTCACTGCGCCAAGAAGCTCCGCCGCTCCGTCCTCGACATCCCCACCGACTCACGCGTCGACGGATGCCCTGAACACCCGCACTGCCGTCTTCTTCAACCTCGGTTGATCGAGATCGCCGTTGTCCATACGTCGCGTCAGGCCGCCCCCGAGCTCGCCGTCTCCTTCATTCGAACCGCCGTGAGCCCCTGCCTCTTTTCCCCTCTCTCCCGTGCTCTTTTCCTCGCCATAGCTGCCGCTTCACTGATGACCGAATCACGTTGCCGCCTCTCCACGCCACCGTTGTGGCCACGGCCACGCGGGCTCGAAACTGAGCGCAACGCCACGTTTGCCACGCCCCCAGGAGCTCGTAGCACCCCTCCGCGTCCCGTGCCGTGCCTCATAGCGCCGAACCCGAGCACGCCCAAGCTCCGGCCGCTGCTGCCGAGCTCGAGGCCATCATCTCCAGCCGCCCTAGCTGCTGCTGCTTGCTGCAACAGGCGCGGGTGAGCTCCAGCTCTCCGTAGCCGCTCTCCGCCGTCCATTTGGACACCAGAGGAGCGAGGCCGAGCCCTCCGCCGCGCCTGTTGCCACCGGCGACGAGCCGCCAGCTGGTTAGGCCCTGTTGACCAGGGGTTTGACCTCCCCTAGGTCAATGACAGGTGGGGCCAGCCCCTGTTAATTAGTTTAGTTTATTCTAACTTAATTTTCCACTGTTTCACTCACATGAGGGCCCTAACATTTAATTAACCGACTAATTAATTAATTAGGTTAATTAAACTCTATTAAATCGCCCTGCAGCTCACACACGGGTCCCAAATCCAACGCCTATGCTGGTGTTCCACATGATGTCCTAAAGTCCTTATAATCCCCAATAGTTGAAAGGGCTGCCTTACTATAGTCGGTCCACCAATTCCCGTTATTGTGATCTAGTAATACTCCAAGGTCAAGCTCACAAAGATGCCTAAATAAACTCCGATAATTAGTCCATTCTCCTAGTTTATCCTCCACTGAGAAACATGGTATGAATGATCAGTCTAAATCCAATTTACTCCGTACCATGTAGACATACTCAACATCTATATTCAACTAGAATCACCTACTTAAATCCAAATCTCTTGTCCAACGAGGAATCCTACATGTTTCCCTCAAGTTATTTATGTAATATCAACTATCACCTATCAATATCCCCTGCCTAAGCCAAATCCAAATACTTCCAAGAATTCCAGCTTGCGATCATAATTGTCCCATAAATCCAATTTACTCAGGGTTAATGATAGCTATGCTACTCTATAATCATGATCCCACCAAGTTCATCTACTAACATGAAAGCCTTATAATCCTCCGAAGAGTCTCAAATAATTACTCAAGGTCACTGATATAAACTCATCAAGTCATTTGTCCTCTGTTCCTATATCCTCAAATTGGTCTTCCCAATGGCATCGTTAGTTTTGGTGCTATCTTAGGATGATAATGTGCTCGTTCACTATGTCCACTAGTTCCATAATGAACCCAATGATAAGCAAGGTTATGGAGGCTTAACAGGTTCTCTTGCAATTATGTGGGTTAACCACATGGTTAAGGATTCGAGCTGGGGTATCTTATGAAGTCTTGAAGGGTCTAGGAACGGGTCTCGAATCTTGAGGGGCAACCATAACTCTAAGGGGTTGCACTTGGTCGAGGAGGTTGTAGCAAAAGTCTTCAGTGCTGGTTGGTTGCCAAAGTAGAATCCTTGGTGTATCTTGTCTTGCTAGCCTTTAGTTGAGGAGAGAGATGAGAGGGAGAGGTAGCATAGAGGAGGGGAATGCCTAAAGGGGGTTCTATAATGCAAGTGCAAACAAACAGGTGCAAAAGTGCCAAACAAAAGAAAGCAAGGAAGGTGATATAGTCGCGTACTTGTTGCCTAGGGCAAAAGTGTGACTTATATCAAAAACACAAACAATAAAAACAAGCATCACACAATCATGGTTCAATTCAAACCATCATACAGACTTGACTGCGCATAGGGGGGGGGGTACATGACTCATCCTACCCTAGGGGTTCTCGGATTCAGTAGTCGTGCCTCGCTCCGTGCCTCGTGTAGTCTTCTGGGTTTTCCTCAGGTGTCACTACGTCTCTTGTAGTTGTTTGATGAAACAATCCCGGTTGAGCCTGAAGAGCCTTCAACAACTTCTCGCATGTTGAAGTGATGGGGTGAAGGTGGCTCCACGTAGCAGGCATTGACTCGGTCTTCTGTTGTCTTCTTAATCATGATGATCCCTTTTTGTCTTCTAAGCCGTCGATGGCACCAGGTAGGTAATCCTTTATGCAATGACATTATCAAGGTGTAATAGAGGTCCATCATGTCGGTTACGTTGATGACAACATCAACACCTAGAGCGGGGTATGAGGAGAACCGTTTTCCTGCTCACTATGGTGAGGCGGACCAAATGGCTAGGTTCTCATCCATCGGTGGTTGCCGATATAACAACGGTAGTGACAGGGTTACCCTATTAGCGATGTATATCATGATCTTGCATATTCTATGCCCTGATCATCGTAGGCTAAGGTTGCATCATCTTCGGGCAGTGTCAAGGGTGTCACCATCTCCTAGGTCTTCAGGTCCTCATTCCTCGAGGATGTATCTTCTGTTGGTATCGTCTTGTTGTGATGTCGCCAATCTTGTGTTCAGGAGATGTGGGTGAATGTCTGGCAAGGCATCTTCCTTCTAGATTATCCACGAGGATTACAAGGAATCCAGTGTTCAGGGGCATAAGGGTTCTAGCGACCAAAGGTTTTGAAGGGGAAGAGATCAATAAGGAAAGTATACCTTAGTTTTCGAAAAACTGAGAAGGGAAGAGAAGTACAGATAGTTTTGAAAACTAGTAGTAGTTTTGGAAATAGTTTTACCCTAACTAACGACCATGCTAACTAAGGCTTCCTACAGTTAGGATGGCTCTGATACCAACTCTGTGGGGACCCCGACTCATAAGTCGTGATCACTGAATGCACGTGTACAGTGATCCCAGATATCAATGCTCACTGAACACACAGAAGCTGAATAACAAGAGTCTTACATCCATACATACCGTCTTACACAAATTATGACCATTATGGTCAAGTCTTGCATTGATAAAGCCTTAAGGGCTAAACATCAAATGAAACACAAGCAGCGGAAATCTTCGTCGATAAGTAGAACCCATGCCATCTGCCTTAACCCTACGGGCATTCTGACTGGGAAACGTCCTAGTTCGCATGTTCGTCTCCAAAGAACTCTTCTTCGAACTCCGGTTCTTCCATGCCTGGTCAATTAAATAAACAATGGCAAGCCAATGAGTACTTTGAATGTACTCGCAAGCAACCCATGATTTGAACAAGGCACAATAATGCAAAGATATAGCACTAAGTAGGTAGTTTGCAGAAAGCTAGTTTTGCGTGCAATGACATGTTCAACAACTTGTAATACATGCATCAGGAGAATTCAAGTAACCATGAGGACAGATTACAGATATCAACATAAATAGAGTGGGCACCAACCCAACTCAGACATGTCAAGTCCCTTGACTTGACCCAAGTACTTATCCAAACACACACACTGGTTTGTAAACTCTGGACATAGTTTAAGCAGCGCCGCCCAACTGTCCTTGACCGTGCACACGATATTCGAATAGTTTTACACTCTGCAGAGATTGCACACTTTACCCACAAGATCCGTGGAACTTCCATGTCATCCACTACCTGCGATACCTCCAGTACCCGGGGTAAGCACCTGATCACTACCTTTCCCTAGACGACACTAACATGGAGTCCACTCGATTGGTAGTGACCCCCGTGCCCAAAATTGCACATCTTAAAATTGTGGAGCATCGCTCCCATATTCATCACATACTGGCACGGGGTACCAACGGTGTGTCTGGTGCCCCATAAAAATGTTCTTGGCCGCCCTACCTGGCACGACCCCGTCCCGAGAGAGCGCACCAACAACTCTCCCGTCACTAGTAATGCGGGCTCCAAGCTAGTATCGGTCTAGGTAATCAATAATGCCCTTTTCCATATAAGGGTAGAGTGGTTGCGCATGTAAGGTTGGGACAGTCGACAAATCTCAAATCTAATCCGTTTTCGAAAACAACACACACACTTGCCTCGGTACACCACTTCGTCATCAAGTGGTTACCCATCTCATCATCTCCCCCGGGCATAAGTGGCACCCGATGGGGTTTTCGAAAAGTCTTTTGAAAATACTTTGTCTCCATCACCATGCATATTCCCGTCCCTTTTTGCGTAGCACTACTTTAGCATCCTATCTACTCCCACCGTCATAACCCTCATAAGAAGGTAGGGTTATGCACAATGCAAGTATCAACGAGGAAGTATGGTGGCAAACCATCAAAGTGGATACCACATCATCATGATTCCGATGCAACAACAATATGGTGCTATATGACATGCATAAAAAGGGTTTTACAGACATGGTCAAAGGGCTGCTTGCCTGTTTTAACAAAGTCTTCGAGGTCTTCAATATCTCTGGTCCAACTCCGAGCATTTTGTCTACTTCGTCAACTCTCGTCGAAAGCAACCATAATAATCAACACAACAAGGCAGAAAATAAAAGTGCTCTAAAAATATTAATTTGACTTTTCTAGGACATATTTGGTTATATGAAAAATAACCAGAGTGGTTTCACTGGAAATGGGTCAGTGGATATTTCTAAACATTTTGATATGATGGAATCAAGGGGTTTATGGATTTGCAAGAAGTGTACAAAAATATATTTTTGGAGAATGAGCAAAGGCACCCATTTAACAAATCATGATTTTAGAAGCATCTAGGAGTTGGTTTCACCGGATTTGGATTTCAAATGAATTTCTTATGAATTTGCAAAGTTAACAAATATGAAGAAATGGCCCATTATTTTTAGGGTACAAAAAGTATTAAGAAAAATGTTCATAAACTAAGTTATGAACTTAGAAGCATCTAGGAATTTGAATCATGGCATTTGGATCAATTATGAGCTCTCTGTGATTTCTAAAGTTTATGACAGAGATGGAAAAACAAGATTTGATAAATGTTTGTGAAGAAAAATTTCTGGAAAAATGAGCACATTACTCCATGAGATAGACCATGATTTTACAAACTACTAGAAATTTGAATCATCAAATTTGGAGTTAATTTGAATTATTTATGGATTTTTTAAGTTCACTGGAAAAGAAAACGAAAAAGATTTGTGTTATACCTAAACTGTGCGCAGGGCGTAGTTTAGCACCGCAGCGCAATGGGCCGGCCCAGCAGCATGGCCACGCGGCCAAGAAGGGCCACGCCGAAGGCATACTAGCCAAGTACGCGTCCCTGCGGGGAAAGCGGCTTGCCTGGTCCCGCCTCCACTTAACCCGACCTGCGGGGCCGGCTCGGTTGCCGCTATCGCCGACAGGCGGGGCCGACGAGCTGACGCGGCATCGTCCTCAACCTCCCGCCCGAAGCAGGGGAGGCGAGGCAGAGGGACGTCGAGGGCAACTGCCAGTGCTACCGGCCACCGTTTCCGGTGATCCGGCCACCGACGTGCTCGGGGAGATGAGCCGCATCCGTTACCCCTGTCAGCACGTCCATGGGAGAACGGATATGAGCAGGGCCATGGCCACGGCGGACGATGGTGCCGGCATGTCCAGGGAACACGACACGGCTACGGGGAGGAGAAGGATAAGCGCGGGAGGGGGCGGCGGTTATGGTGGAGGTGCTCTGGTGCGGTCTAGAGGGGAGGAGGAGGAGTGGGGGCATGAATTTAGGCGGAGTCCGGCGGCTCGGCTCCGGCCATGGGGAGCGACAGAGGGCTCAGCGAGAGGGTTGGCTGGGTCGAGGATGCTTCTAGGAGGGGGAGGGGACAAATGGAGTGGAGAGGAGAGCTCGTAACGGCCTCATATGGGCGCGGCTAGGAGCACCGTGGGCGGAGCTCATGGCCACGGTCCAGGGCGTCGCCAGGGGCCAAACAAGCGCTTTGGTACGTGTCTGAGGTGCTCTTGGGCGTGGTCCATGTCAATGGAGAGAAAAGAGGGAGCGGGGACGGGTCAGAGCCATCGCGCGTGTGAGGCTGCCCATTGCAGCCCTCGGGCGGCCGGTGCGCGTGCGAGTGGAGGTAGCAGGAGGGAGAAGGAGGATGGAGATAGAGGCGTGGCGTGCCGAGGACGTCGAGGAGCATCGGCTGGCGTGAGGGGGAGAGCCGAGGTGGCCGGAGGTGCTTTGCAGGGGGCGGCTATAGTGCGGGAGTGCACTGTAGCACGCTCTAGAGCATGCATATGGCCGGCATGTCCATTTTTCTAGCGCTCTGGGCTTGGCCTGTAGTGTCTGGGGGCTCTAGGGGGAAGTAAACAAGTGGGGAGGCGCATTGGATGCCCTGGATAGCCAGTAGGAGAAGAGAGAGGTAGAAGAAGATGGAGAGAGGGGTTGTCCAGGGAGGTAAATGAGGTGGTTTCACCCCTCAATCTTTGAGCTGAGATGCAGCCATTGTTACTGGAGGTAGAGGAGGACTTGGAGGGGTTGTGGTAAAAAGTGGAGGCCACGGAGAAGAGTGGAAGTGGTCAAAACAGGGGTCTTAGTAAAATGGCAGAAGGTGTTTGTTGCTGGTTTGGGCAAGAAGATGAACTCCTCTTGTCATGAGGCTTGACAGGGTCAAATGGCATGAGATAATAATAGGTTCCACCAAGGTTGAGTCCATTTGGGAAAAGTTGCCAATGCAACTTTTGTAAACCCTAGAAATCAGCAGAAATGGACTTTCCAAGATTTAGTCATGCAAATCTGTTTTCCTTGATGCACCACTTGGTGTAGTGCCATCATTGGAGGTTATGAACGTGTCCACAAAAGTTGAGATCAAAAGGAGAAAGTTTCCAATGTAGAGTTGTTCAAATTTGGTTCTGGACAGGAAGGGTTTTGGGGCACTTTGATCAATATAACATTTTCTCCAACTTGTGCCATTTGGTTAGGGTGAATGATTAGACCATTTCAGCATGTTCACAAGGTTTGAGAACATTTGGACATGTTTGGCAATGTAAAGTTGCTCAAACTTCAAAATGGACAGAAATGGTTTTGAGGGGGTTTCATGGGGTTATACTATTCTACATGACATGATACTTGTCAAGATTCATGTCATATGTGACATGATAGGATTTTCTTGGAATTTTTGGAGAATATTTCCTTTGTAAATATTTCAAAAGCTTGAAATATCCAGAAAGGGTTTTTGAGGGATTTGACCAATATTTTGAACATGACCATGTGTTGAAACTCTTATATATGGACAATATATGTCCACTGAGTTTGCCTAATTTTTGTCAAATATTTTTAAAACAATAAAATGATTTTTTCCTATTAAAGATCATTTCTCACCTTAAGAAAAATCTTTTAAATAAAATAGGAAAATAACTTTTAAAATTATATTTTTTGTGGTTTATGGGAGTCCTACATCTACTAGGATTCAAATATACCTTTTGAATGATTTTTCACACCCCAAGTCAAGTACTTGCAGTGCAAACCTCAACTCAGGGGTTTTTGAAAAACCAATTTTTGAAAATACTATTTGGCCAAATTATTTTTGTAAGAAAATACTATGTTGCTCTATACACATGGCATGATCATTGGGCAGAAGCTTGGGGCAAGGAGATGAAGTATAGAAGGTGGAGTTGTGTTGACTTTAAAGAGCACTTGAAAAACACAGAGAGAAAACCAACTAAAAATAAAAAGTCAAATAATGCAAAAGTTTTTGTCAACCACATTTTATCATGATTTATCATCTTAAGTGTTGTGCCATGAAAATCAGGGTGTGACAGACCTACCCCCCTTACAAGAATCTCGTCCCCGAGATTCCCAAACTAGGCATGGAAAGGAATATGAAAACTGGATCCGGGGTAGTCTTCATGTCCTCATGTTGCTTCTGCTTCCGTGTAGTGCTCCATTGAGCTTGAAGTACTTGATGGTGTGGCTTCGTGTATGACACTCTTCTTGATCCAGTTTGCTAATGGGTAGCTTGCGGTAGGTTAGATTGGGCTAGGGTTCGATGGCTCGATGGTCAATGCCCTCGTAGGGATCGGGCAAGTTAGGAAGTTGGAAACACTTCCGGGGTTGTGATGCATGGAAAGCATTGTGCACATCAGGTAACTCAGGTGGCAACTCCAGCTGGTAACTGTCTTCTCTTCATCTCGTAGTGATCTTAGAGGGGGTTGTTAAATCTTGGAGTGATCTCGAAGGGGGGCCGATGAATCTTGGTGTGGGTCTCCTTGTCATGGAAATGCTTGGTTCCTTTGGGAGAAGTGGCCTGTAGATACACCTAGTCTTCAACGCGGAAGTTTACTTCTTGACGATGGTGGTTAGTATAGTTCTTCCTCCTTGACATGGCGGTCTTCAGATGTTGCCTAACCAGCTGAATGACTCTTCTTCAGTCTTCGGGTGGACAAGTAGGTCACCAAATGATGATGACAACTATCTTGTCTAAGCACTCCATGAAGACTTTGTTCACGGGGTATGTAAAGTGGGCTGGGGAATTAGTGGTGGCCTTGTTGAGTGTGGACCAAGGTGGTTCTAGATCTAGTGTCAAGGCCCTAAGGTCCCAATCCAACCATGTTGTAGCTTGGTAGGGCTTAAGGGTTTCAGGGATTCTAGTGTGCGAGTGGATGTTTATCATCCCATCCTTCAGCATAGTTTCTGAGATGCCAATTGTGCTATCTAGTCGTTTAAACAAATCACATCGTATCACTGATATTATCATTTCGTATAGGTCAACTCCAATCATCACTCATGTGATTCATATCCTCATGACTCTCGAGAGGAGGTCCAACAAAATCATAAATGTCTACGATCCCCAAACTCATGTGTGTGGCTACCCCTAAAAATCCATGGGTAGAGCATACAAGCTTCCAAGCTAGAATAAAAATAGGACAATCCAAGTGCTCATCCTACTCTTCCAAGGTCCATGCTAGTGCATCTCTATCCTAAGGAAACACGTCGTATGCCACTCCAAAATCTTGTTTCCTTTTCTATGAATCAACTCCAACAACCCATTAACTTCCATTAATCACTACATAATCCATTAATTCTACAAATCCAATGCCTATGCTGGTGTTCCACATGACCTCCTATAGTCCTTATAATCCCTAATACTTGAAAGGGCTGCCTTACTATAGTCAGTCCACCAATTCCCGTTATTGTGATTTAGTAATACTCCAAGGTCAAGCTCACAAAGATGCCTAAATAAACTCTGACAATTAGTCCATTCTCCTAGTTTATCCTCCACTGAGAAACATGGTATGAATGATCAGTCTAAATCCAATTTACTCCGAACCATGTAGACATACTCAGCATCTATATTCAACTAGAATCACTTACTTAAATCCAAATCTCTTGTCCAACGAGGAATCCTACATGTTTCCCTCAAGTTATTTATGTAATATCAACTATCACCTATCAATATCCCCTGCCTAAGCCGAATCCAAATACTTCCAAGAATTCCAGCTTGCGATCATAATTGGCCCATAAATCCAATTTACTCAGGGGTAATGATAGCTATGCTACTCTATAATCATGATCCCACCAAGTTCATCTACCAACATGAAAGCCTTATAATCCTCCGAAGAGTCTCAAATAATTCCTCAAGGTCACTGATATAAACTCATCAAGTCATTTGTCCTCTGTTCCTATATCCTCAAATTGGTCTTCCCAATGGCATCGTCAGTTTTGGTGCTATCTTAGGATGATAATGTGCTTGTTCACTATGTCCACTAGTTCCATAATGAACCCAGTGATAAGCAAGGTTACGGAGGCTCAGCAGGTTCTCTTGCAATTCTGTGGGTTAAGCACATGGTTAAGGATTCGAGCTGGGGTATCTTATGAAGTCTTGAAGGGACTAGGAATGGGTGTCGAATCTTGAGGGGCAACCATAACTCTAAGGGGCTGCACTTGGTCGAGGAGGTTGTAGCAAAAGTCTTCAGTGCTGGTTGGTTGCCAAAGTAGAATCCTTGGTGTATCTTGTCTTGCTAGCCTTTAGTTGAGGAGGGAGATCAGAGGGAGAGGTAGCATAGAGAAGGGGAATGCCTAAAGGGGGTTCTACAATGCAAGTGCAAACAAACAGGTGCAAAAGTGCCAAACAAAAGAAAGCAAGGAAGGTGATATAGTCGCGTACTTGTTGCCTAGGGCAAAAGTGTGACTTATATCAAAAACACAATCAATAAAAACAAGCATCACGCAATCATGGTTCTATTCGAACCATCATACGGACTTGACTGGGCATAGGGGGGTACACGACTCATCCTACCCTAGGGGTTCTCGGATTCAGTAGGCGTGCCTCGCTCCGTGCCTCGTGCAGTCTTCTAGGTTTTCCTCTGGTGTCACTACGTCTCTTGTAGTTGTTTGATGAAACGATCCCAGTTGAGCCTGAAGAGCCTTCAACAACTTCTCGCCTGTTGAAGTGATGGGGTGAAGGTGGCTCCTCGTAGCAGGCATTGACTCGGTCTTCTGTTGTCTTCTTAATCATGACGATGCATTTTTTTCTTCTAAGCCGTCGATGGTACCAGGTAGGTAATCCTTTATGCAATGACATTATCAAGGCGTAATAGAGGTCCATCATGTCGATTACGTTGATGATAACATCGACACCAAGAGCGAGGGATGAGGAGAACCGTTTTCCTGCTCACTATGGTGAGGCAGACCAAATGGCTAGGTTCTCATCCATCAGTGGTTGCCGATATAACAACGGTAGTGACAGGGTTACCCTATTAGCGATGTATATCATGAGCTTGCATATTCTATGCCCTGATCATCGTAGGCTAAGATTGCATCATCTTGGGGCAGTGTCAAGGGTGTCACCATCTCCTGGGTCTTCAGGTCCTCATTCCTCGAGGATGTATCTTCTGTTGGTATCGTCTTATTGTGATGTCGCCATTCTTGTGTTCAGGAGATGTGGGTGAATGTCTGGCAAGGCATCTTCCTTCTAGATTATCCACGAGGATTACAAGGAATCCAGTGGTCAGGGGCATAATGGTTCTAGCGACCAAAGGTTTTGAAGGGGAAGAGATCAATAAGGAAAGTATACCTTAGTTTTCGAAAAACTGAGAAGGGAAGAGAAGTACAGATAGTTTTGAAAACTAGTAGTAGTTTTGGAAATAGTTTTACCCTAACTAACGACCATGCTAACTAAGGCTTCCTACAGTCAGGATGGCTCTGATACTAGCTCTGTGGGGACCCCGACTCATAAGTCGTGATCACCGAATGCACGTGTACAGTGATCCCAGAGATCAATGCTCACTGAACACACAGAAGCTGAATAACAACAGTCTTACATCCATACATATCGTCTTACACAAATTATGACCATTATGGTCAAGTCTTGCATTGATAAAGCCTTAAGGGCTGAACATCAAATGAAACACAAGCAGCGGAAATCTTCGTCGATAAGTAGAACCCATGCCATCTGCCTTAACCCTACAGGCATTCTGACTAGGAAACGTCCTAGTTCGCATGTTCGTCTCCAAAGAACTCTTCTTTGAACTCTGGTTCTTCCATGCCTGGTCAATTAAATAACCAGTGGCAAGCCAATGAGTACTTTGAATGAACTCGCAAGCAACCCATGATTTGAACAAGGCACAATAATGCAAAGATATAGCACTAAGTAGGTAGTTTGCAGAAAGCTAGTTTTGCGTGCAATGACATGTTCAACAACTTGTAATACATGCATCAGGAGAATTCAAGTAACCATGAGGACAGGTTACAGATATCAACATAAATAGAGTGGGCACCAACCCAACTCAGTCATGTCAAGTCCCTTGACTTGACCCAAGTAGTTATCTGAACACACACACCGGTTTGTAAACTATGGACATAGTTTAAGCAGCACCGCCCAACTGTCCTTGACCGTGGACACGGCTATTCGAATAGTTTTACACTCTGCAGAGATTGCACACTTTAACCACAAGATCCGGGGAACTTCCGTGTCATCCACGACCTGCGATACCTCAAGTACCCGGGGTAAGCACCCGATCACTACCTTTCCCTAGACGACACTAACATGGAGTCCACTCGATTGGTAGTGACCCCCATGCCCAACATTTCACATCTTAAAATTGTGGAGCATCGCTCCCATATTCATCACATACTGGCACGGGGTACCAACGGTGTGTCCAGTGCCCCATAAAAATGTTCTTCGGCGCCCTACCTGGCACGACCCCGTCCCGAGAGAGCGCACCAACAAATCTCCCGTCACTAGTAATGCGGGCTCCAAGCTAGTATCGGTCTAGGTAATCAATAATGCCCTTTCCCATATAAGGGTAGAGTGGTTGCGCATGTAAGGTTGGGACAGTCGACAAATCTCAAATCTAATCCGTTTTCGAAAACAACACACACGCTTGCCTCGGTACACCACTTCGTCATCAAGTGGTTACCCATCTCATCATCTCCCTCTGGTATAAGTGGCACCCGATGGGGTTTTCGAAAAGTCTTTTGAAAATACTTTGTCTCCATCACCATGCATATTCCTGTCCCTTTTTGCGTAGCACTACTTTAGCATCCTATCTACTCCCACCGTCATAACCCTCATAAGAAGGTAGGGTTATGCACAATGCAAGTATCAACGAGGAAGTATGGTGGCAAACCATCAAAGTGGATACCACCTCATCATGATTCCGATGCAACAACAATATGGTGCTATATGACATGCATAAAAAGGGTTTTACAGACATGGTCAAAGGGCTGCTTGCCTGTTTTAACAAAGTCTTCGAGGTCTTCAATATCTCTGGTCCAACTCCGAGCATTTCGTCTACTTCGTCAACTATCGTCGAAAGCAACCATAATAATCAACACAACAACGCAGAAAATAAAAGTGCTCTAAAAATATTAATTTGACTTTTCTAGGACATATCTGGTTATATGAAAAATAAGCAGAGTGGTTTCACTGGAAATGGGTCAGTGGATATTTCTAAACATTTTGATATGATGGAATCAAGGGGTTTATGGATTTGCAAGAAGTGTACAAAAATATATTTTTGGAGAATGAGCAAAGGCACCCATTTAACAAATCATGATTTTAGAAGCATCTAGGAGTTGGTTTCACCGGATTTGGATTTGAAATGAATTTCTTATGAATTTGCAAAGTTGACAAATATGAAGAAATGGCCCATTATTTTTGGGGTACAGAAAGAATTAAGAAAAATGTTCATAAACTAAGTTATGAACTTAGAAGCATCTAGGAATTTGAATCATGGCATTTGGATCAATTATGAGCTCTTTGTGATTTCTAAAGTTTATGACCGAGATGGAAAAACAAGATTTGATAAATGTTTGTGAAAAAAAAATTCTAGAAAAATGAGCAGATTACTCCATGAGATAGACCATGATTTTAGAAACTACTAGAAATTTGAATCATCAAATTTAGAGTTAATTTGAATTATTTATGGATTTTTGAAGTTCACTGGAAAATAAAAAGAAAAAGATTTGTGTTATACCTAAACTGTGTGCAGGGCGCAGTTTAGCACCGCAGCGCACTGGGCCGGCCCAGCTGCACGGCCACGCGGCCAAGAAGGGCCACGCCGAAGGCGTACTAGCCAAGTACGCGTCCCTGCGGGGCAAGCGGCTTGCCTGGTCCCGCCTCCACTTAACCCGACCTACGGGGCCGGCTCGGTTGCTGCTGCCACCGACAGGTGGGGCCGGCGAGCTGACGCGGTGTCGTCCTCAACCTCCTGCCCGAAGTAGGGGAGGTGAGGCAGAGGGACGTCGAGGGAAACTGCCAGCGCTACCGGCCAGCGTTTCCAGTGATCCTTCCACCGGCGTGCTCGTGGAGACGAGCCGCATCCGTTACCCCTGTCAGCGCGTCCATGGGAGGACGGATATGAGCGGGGCCATGGCCACGGCGGACGGCGGTGCCGGCGAGTCCAGGGAACACCGCACGACTACGGGGAGGAGAAGGATAAGCGCGGGAGGGGCCCGCAGTTATGGTGGAGGTGCTCTGGTGCGGTCTAGAGGGGAGGAGGAGGACTGGGGGGCGTGAATTTAGGAGGAGTCCGGCGGCTCGGCTCCAGCCATAGGGAGCGACAGAGGGCTCGGCGAGAGGGTTGGCTGGATCGAGGATGCTTCTAGGAGGGAGAGGGGACAAATGGAGTGGAGAGGAGAGCTCGTAACGGCCTCATATGGGCGCGGCTAGGAGCACCGTGGGTGGAGCTAACGGCCACGGTCCAGGGCGTCGCCAGGGGCCAAATGAGCGCTTTGGTGCGTGTCTGAGGTGCTCGTGGGCGTGGTCCATGTCAAGGGAGAGAAAAGAGGGAGCGGGGACGGGTCAGAGCCATCGCACGTGTGAGGCTGCCCATTGGAGCCCTCGGGCGGCCGGTGCGCGTGCGAGTGGAGGTAGAAGGAGGGAGAAGGAGGAGGGGGACAGAGGCGTGGCGTGCTGAGGACGTCGAGGAGCATCGACTGGCGTGAGGGGGAGAGCCGAGGTGGCCGGAGGTGCTTGGCAGGGGGCGGCTACAATGCAGGAGTGCACTCTAGCACACTCCAGAGCGTGCATATGGCCGGCATGGCCATTTTTCTAGCGGTCTGGGCTTGGCCTGTAGTGTTTGGGGGCTCTAGGGGGAAGTAAACAAGTGGGGAGGGGCATTGGATGCCCTGGATAGCCAGTAGGAGAAGAGAGAGGTAGAAAAAGAGGGAGAGAGGGGATGTCCAGGGAGGTAAATGAGGTGGTTTCACCCCTCAATCATTGAGCTGAGATGCAGCCATTGTTACTGGAGGTAGAGGACTTGGAGGGGTTGTGGTAAAAAGTGGAGGCCATGGAGAAGAGTGGAAGTGGTCAAAACAGGGGTCTTAGTAAAATGGCAGAAGGTGTTTGTTGCTGGTTTGGGCAAGAAGATGAACTCCTCTTGTCATGAGGCTTGACAGGGTCAAATGGCATGAGATAATAATAGGTTCCACCAAGGATGAGTCCATTTGGGCAAAGTTGCCAGTGCAACTTTTGTAAACCCTAAAAATTAGCAAAAATGGACTTTCCAAGATTTAGACATGCAAATCTGTTCTCCTTGATGCACCACTTGGTGTAGTGCCATCATTGGAGGTTATGAACATGTCCACAAAAGTTGAGATCAAAAGGAGAAAGTTTCCAAAATAGAGTTGTTCAAATTTGGTTCTGGACAGGAAGGGTTTTGGGGCACTTTGATCAATATAACATTTTCTCCAACTTGTGCCATTTGGCCTAGGTGAATAATTAGACCATTTGAGCATGTTCACAAGGTTTGAGAACATTTAGACATGTTTGGCAATGTAAAGTTGCTCAAACTTCAAAATGGACAAAAATGGTTTTGAGGGGATTTCATGGGGTTATACTATTCTACATGACATGATACTTGTCAAGATCATCAAACATGTCATATGTGACATGATAGGATTTTTTGGAGAATATTTCCTTTGTAAATATTTCAAAATCTTGAAATATCCAGAAAGGGTTTTTGAGGGATTTGACCAATATTTTGAACATGACCATGTGTTGAAAATCTTATATATGGACAATATATTTCCACTGAGTTTCCCTGATTTTTGTCAAATATTTTTAAAACAATAAAATGATTTTTTTTCCTATTAAAGATCATTTCTGGCCTTAAGAAAAAGCTTTTAAATAAAATAGGAAAATAACTTTTAAAATTAATTTTTGTGGTTTATGGGAGTCCTACATCTACTAGGATTCAAATATACCTTTTGAATGATTTTTCACACCCCAAGTCAAGTACTTGAAGTGAAACCTCAACTCAGGGGTTTTTGAAAAACTAATTTTTGAAAATACTATTTGGCGAAATTATTTTTGTAAGAAAATACTATGTTGCTCTATACACATGGCATGATCATTGGGCAGAAGCTTGGGGCAAGGAGATGAAGTATAGAAGGTGGAGTTGTGTTGACTTTAAAGAGCACTTGAAAAACACAAAGAGAAAACCAACTAAAAATAAAAAGTCAAATAATGCAAAAGTTTTTGTCAAACCACATTTTATCATGATTTATCATCTTAAGTGTTGTGCCATGAAAATCAAGGTGTGACACCTCAGCAGGGTCTTGTAGATAGTAAGGCTTCACAGCCTTTTTCATTTGTAGATGTCTGTACTCAGATGTGTTAAGATTCCGCTTGTGCTTGACTTGTATGCTCTGAATGTTGGGTCGTGAGACCCATGTTTGTAATATCTCGCTCCTCGGAGCCTATTGAGTAAAATACTTGAGTTTTAGAGTCATGTTGTGATGTCATGTTGTATTTGCACATATCGAGCATATTGTGTGTATGTTATTGAAATGCTTGGTATGTGTGGGTCTGACTATCTAGTTGTTTATCCTTAGTAGCGTCTCTTACCGGGAAATGTCTCCTAGTGCTTCCACTGAGCCTTGGTAGCTTGCTACTGCTCCGGAACACTTAGGATGGCCGGCATGTTTCCTTATTCGTTCCTGTGTCTATCCCTTTAGGGAAATGTCAAGCGGTGTCTACCGGAGTCCTGTTAGCCTGCTACAGCCCGGTTTACCGGAGTCCTGCTAGCCTAGCTGCTATAGCCCGGTTTCACTCGCTGATTACCGACACGTTCGCTGTTGGTTCATGTATGCCTGTCCCTGTAAGTTAGTGCCACTTTGAGTTTACGACTAGTCATGTCAGCCCGGGTTCTTTGTCATATGGATGCTAGCGACACTATCATATACGTGAGCCAAAAGGCGCAAATGGTCCCGGGCCTGGTAAGGCGACACCCGTGGGAATACCGTGCGTGAGGCCGCAAAGGGATATGAGGTGTTACATGCTATATCAGTGTGGCATAGGATCGGGGTCCTAACAGCTTTGGTATCCGAGCATGACTGCCTGTAGGATTACCAAGCCAAAACTGGTCGAAGTTGAGTCTAGAAATTATTTAGTTATATAAGGGAATTGATTGTGGGATGGAACGTAAGGCTCTTCTTACTCCTTTATGTCATGCCCTTCTGATCTGAGTCATCTTATCTTTCCTACGGGGTTAAGGAACTAGGCTCTCTCTTCTTTCTATCAGGATCATGTGTTACTAATCCGTAGACTTATAGTATTGATGGATTTAAGCCTCTGTTCCATCCCCACTATCTCCGTGTATCCATAGTTTGTCTCAGAACCTTGATATTATGATGATCGAATGGTTATGCCACCACTTTGTAGGTTGTCTCAAATCTTTTGAGCATTTACAGCCGTTATGTTGTCCGAGTTGTCCAAGTTTCTACACAGTCTGATACATTTGCAGCTTCCTTCTTACCATTCTGAAGTTCCATGGTGCCAGATCAACCACACTAATTAGTGTGCTAAGGTACTGCCTTGACATATATGTTGGAGCTATTATTATGACCCTAGGTGTCTTAGGGAATCACCTGGTAATCTAGCCATATTTTGTGTTCCCAGTGTTACGATTCTGGCCATCATTCTCGAAAGCATCCCGTGATGCAATTTAGCTAGTAGGTATTCTATTCCTGGGTTTTGAGCCCGAGATTCACTTTACTTACTTCATGTTGGTAGTGTTTGCTAGCTCCTTTAGGTTGTTAGTAACCTTTGTGATAGTCCTCGAGGTTCGTGGTGTATCCTTCTTCTAAATACCATGAACTGTTTATGCCAGTAGTTCTTGAACCAAAAGATCACAACAAGAGTGCTCTCAATGAGTTCACGATTCTATGTAGTTACTCTGCCAGTTCTACCTTCTTTGCATGGTTATCCGGAAGAAATATGTTGAACTCGTTCGACATGCTAGCCTATGCATCCACAACTCAGAAAATCATATGCTCTTTTGGGATTGTCCCTCTTTTGTTGATTTCAGGGCCTCGTCTATCAATTGATAGTCAAGAGTAGTCATGCGCTCATGTTCATCGATGCCTATTATTCTTGTGGTCCGTCAAGCCATTCTATTCCGGAATGACTAGGAGAAACAAACTCCAGTACCTCATCCATATCCCGGATTGGGTCAAAGTAGCTGTATCTCGCAGATCAAATGCAATCCAGTTTTTGATTCTGCTCTACCCTGGAGTATTACCCCCTTTATGTCAGGATCGTCATGAGAATTGCACCATATCGTATGAATTCTTGATGCAGTGATAGTTCTTGCCATCATTGATCATCCCTCGGTTTTCTGTGTTGTTGTAACCAGAATGCCGACAGGTGAACTATGATGCGTGAAATCAATACTCCTAGCAACCTTGTTGCTTGGTATTTTAAGGACAATAATTTCGTTCTTAGTGTGTTGGTTCTTGAATCATCATCATAAGATAGATTGTGCTACCTACTCCCTATTTTCGGTGCACCCTTCAATCAATGAGTTGGGCTATGCCAATCTCTTGCTTATTTGATCATTTCGTCTTGCCCTTAGAAGCCAATTGTTCTCGAGCTTATTAACATACCGGTGGTTCGTGATCTTCTAAATATCCTCTCGGAAGTATCACCAGGTCGTCACTAGCCGCTATATTGAGTTCGTGATCAAGTTGGTTTTCTTGTAACCACTCTTTCTCCAATAATCTGTGTCGGATACCATGAGCTAGTTGGTTAAGCTAAACAACAACTTGGAGAGTTGGAAGATGAAAGCGTGTCCGACTCAGTTCATTCCAAAGGGATGTCTTTGTGTGTGTGTGTGTGTGTGTGTGTGTGTGTGTTGAAAAAATATGTTATTCATTGGTTGATCCTGATGATCAGTTGTTGTGTCTATTGTCATGTCAAACTTTGGTTTGAGAGTGGGCTATCGTCAAATCAAATCAGAAGCAATGATGTTCTTAATGTTGTCTTACTCGTGGTTGATCCCTCGAGCATACACCATTATATCTTTTGGGTTGACCAATGCTATCACCGTGTTCACACAATTGTGGAACTCCAATTATATGGAAACCTGGATGAATTGTTGTTGAGCCCATCAACAACATTGTTATCTTCTCCATGATCTGTGTTGAACATCCAGCTAGTGTTGGAAACTTTTATAAGCGTTATCTTCATGTCCCGTGCATGGAGCATATGCCCGGACGAAAGAAGTGATTACCTCTAATTCATGTGCATTTGATGCAAGTTGCCGCCATGGATTCGTGAAATTCAATGTTGTTTCCTTGGAATCATCCCAAATCAGTCATGCACATGTGCGAAGTACTCTGTGGTTTGGAGATTTGCAACCTTCACTCTGTATGTGTCCCTAGCACACCAAGCCACTGATTGATTTGTTCAAGGAGAATAAGTTCCTTCTTAAGAATGATGACTTATGTTAGGACTTCGCTATCCTCGTTGATGGTTTCCCCTCCTAAACTCGGTAGTGTTTTGTTGTAAGACTACCATGTGTTCATGCTTGGCTAGGACAACATGTTCACATGTGTGTAGCAGAACTAGCTCATGTTTTGGAGCTTGCTATCGTAGTTCATTCCCGGAGAATTGTGCAACGTCATCTCGTCGATTTGTGTTGCAAACTTTCATCTTTCTTTCTAGACTTGATGAGTCTGGAATATCCTGACACCAACCAGATCTGAATCTCAGGCAGATATGATGGTTGGAACGTTTCCCAAGAACTATAATAATGGTCTCTCTATAACCCGGTAAAGTGGATGTCATGGCCAACACACCCAGCCGTAAGACCTATCAATGTAGTATCTTGATTGAGGAAGTTGGCCACCTCCCCATAAGGATTTCGTAGGATTTACTCCCTAGTTGTTCCTTATGAACTTTTTTTGTGTTCCTGAAGTCCGACCTTTTACTTAATGATCTAGATATCAAACCATATCTATAAATGGATTACGCTAGCACATCAAGGAGAACATTTGAAGCGGAGTGCTAAATGTCTCTCGGTCGATCATCCAGATTTTGTCCCCTTGGCCCCGCCAAGGTGAAATCTGAGAAGGTGTTATCTTCCTTTGCATCTGCATCTTCCACCAGTATTCATCATGGTAGCATGTTTTGTTGCCAGGATACTTGACACGGGTATTGGTAAAACCTTGATGAATATGGAAATGCTCAAGTTCTTGAGAGCACGCACAAGCACTAGGTGCTATCATAGGCACTATCTTGGATTGCTCCAAGTTTTCTCGGTTATGCTATAAATTTTCAACAGTGAACTCAATCTCTACTGTTGAGCCTCTCCCCAGTTACTAGAATCATTCCCAGCATTTGCATCTTGTTCCCAGCTAGCACCCGTCATTGTGCCAGTCTACCATGGGTCTCATCCATTTCCGGTGATAAGGAAAATCATCCATTGCGTTGTCTTCAACAAGGTAATCCACATCATCCATTCTAGTCTAGGTATGCCATCCCTTTATACCCTTGCCAAACGAGTGCTGGTGAATTGACTTAGGCTGGTATAAAGAGTCTTAGCGTTCTCTGAATCGAAGGTAATTCTTTTTGCCACTTAAGGTAACAATTCTATGAATCACCCTCCTCCAAGATGTCTCGTTATGGTATCATGGCAACTCAACTCTTCGCTACGTTGACAACCAATCACCACCCTCTTAAGGCGGGATTGTTGTCTACCTAGTGAACCTTCGCCATCTATTCCACTCCATCCCTCTAGATGTATGCTTCATGTCTCAGCTCGAGAGGTGTTTCAATGTTTCACTCCGTGAGTTGATCCTGAGTTGTTCGATATTCGAGAAGATAGATCCTTCTAGAATTTTCCTTTCCTCTCATTGCCATGTTGTTCGAGTTCTCAGAGCAAGGCATCGAGACAATGATGGTGATCGAATCAACGTTCTTATGAAGTACAACCTGGATCGTGAAGGTTGTGTTAGTTTGCGTTCCCCTTTCATCTTACCCTACGCTTGAATCTCGGGACGAGATTCTTGTTTAGTGGGGGTGAGTTGTCACATCCCTAATTCCGGTCTGACCTATGCTAGTTTCCATGTGAGCATCATGTTTAAATTCAAATGAAACTTGAATTGAGGAATTTTCAAAAGCCTCAGACAACCCCTAAAAATAACCAACATTTAAATCTCATCAAATGAGTCCAAGAAAATGTTCCTGTTATTCTGTAAAAATATAGGCATGAGGTAAAATGTAAACCAATATTTTTTGAGTGAGTGAAATATTTATTTTGGGCCTTTTGAATTAAATCAATGACATATTTGAGTTGGATTTATTTCTATTATATAAGAAATAAAGCTCAAACATTTTTCTAAGTTGCATGTGACCTTGGGCTAGTCCTGAGCTCACAGAGCAATTTACAGAAAGTTTATAAAAATCATTTGATGTTCTAAATCAAATCAAAACAAAATAACAGAAATAGAAAAGAAAAAAAGAGAGCGAGAGAATAAACTTACCTGGCAGCCCAGCTGGCCTGGCACTGTTGGCCCAGCCCACCAGGGGCAAGGTTGTCTTCAACCTTATGCCCACTGGCAGCCAGCGCACGCACCCGACCGCGCCACCTCCTGCTTCGCCATGTCGCGCTCTCCGTCAACCCAATCCCGCGCCTGGAGACGCCCCGAAGCCCCTCTCTCCTCTCCCTCACTCGCTGCACTCTCTCCCTCTCCTCTGCCCCTTCTCCAACAGCCGCCCGAGAGCCACCCAGCTCGCCGCTGCCGCCCACCGGACCACCATACCTCCCTCGCCCTCTCACTATGCCAAGAAGCTCCACCACTCTGTCCTCGACGTCCCCACCGACCCACGCGTCAAAGGACGCCCCGAACGACCGCACCGCCGTCTTCTTCAACCTCGGGTTGACCGAGATCACCATCGTCCGTACGTCGCCGTCAGGCCGCCCCCGAGCTCGCCGTCTCCTTCATTCGAACCACCATGAGCCCGTGCCTCTTTTCCCTCTCTCCCGTGCTCTTTTCCTCGCCATAGCTGCCGCTTTGCCGATGAGCAAATCGCGTCGCCGCCTCTCCACGCCGCCGTTGTGGCCACGACCACGCGGGCTCGAAACCGAGCGTGTCGCCGCGTTTGCAATGCCCCAGGAGCTCGCAGCACCCCTCCGTGCCCCCTGCCGTGCCTCATAGCGCTGAACCCGAGTACACCGAGCTTCGGCCGCCGCTGCCGAGCTCGAGGCCATCATCTCCGGCTGCCCAAGCTGCTGCTGCTTGCTGCAATGGGCGCGGGTGAGCTCCAGCTCTTCGTAGCTGCTCTCCACCGTCCATTTGGACACCGGAGGAGCGAGCACGAGCCCTCCATCGCGCCTGTTGCCACCGGCGACGAGCCGCCGGCTGGTTAGGCCCTGTTGACCAGGGTTTTGACCTCCCCTCGGTCAATGACAGGTGGGGCCAGCCCCCAGTTAATTAGTTTAGTTTATTCTAACTTCATTAGCCACTGTTTCACTCACATGTGGGCCCTAATGTTTAATTAACCGACTAATTAATTAGGTTAATTAAGCTCTGTTAAATCGCCCTGCAGCTTACACACGGGTCCCACGCGACAGGTTTGACTCTGTTCAACCCTGTTGACTTGCTGACATCACATAGGCATCATGCTGATGCAGTAAAGTATTTCTGGAATTAAAATAAATCAGGAAATGATTTATAAATTTCAGAAAATACCCTAAACTTCAAAAATTCATAGAAATTCAACCACATCTCAGAATGAAATAAGTTATATATGAAAAATGATCAGAAAAATCCAATCTATCTATCTACACTGGTTTCATGCATGTTTAAACAACTTAACCTTGCTGTTTAGAGCAAAACATGATAAGTCACCATTTAAATCCATAATTTGAGTTTGGGATTGAACCTTTGGTCCAAAATGACCCAAACCCATCTAGTTGTAGTTGCATTAGGCCAAAACACTCATACTTCCATGCCATGATCATGCATCATACTGCGCATTGCATTGATTGTGTTCTTTCGGTTTTGCCGGTATTTGTCCCCTCTTGATAGACGTGATACCGATGATGAGATCGATGACACCGATGAAGAGCTATACTATCTTCAAAAGTGCCAGGCAAGCAAAACCCCTTTGTTCATTCCGATACAATCCTACTCTCTCACTCCTGCTCTCTTTACTGCATTAGGACAACAATGATTCATGTGTTATCTGCTACGATAGCTGAACCCCTTTATCCTCTTCATGACCTGTCATTGCCACAGTAAATAGATGAAACCCACTAGCATGAGTAGGAGTTGTTTGAGCCCTGTTGTGCCTACTCATTCATGTTTGTTTATCAGGCCTGCTACTGCTTAGAGTTGAGTCAGGTCTGATTCATCGGGGATGAATCAGTGGTGTGTGAACATGTCCTACTGTGTGTGAGCTAAGTGTGTGAACACGATTTGGTAAAGGTAGCGGTGAGAGGCCATGTAGGAGTGCATTGTGGGTTGTCTCATTGAAGCCGTCCTCAGGAACCGAGTTCTGTGTTTGTGATCCATGAAACAGTTACTACCACGCGTTGGGCCCGAAACCAATGGACCCTCTCGGCTTCTTAATCACCCTTGTCCTCTGTCTAGGAGTTGCAAGTAGTTTCTGGTGTTTGTAGTATGCTGGAGGCCGTGGACAGCGCTGATCGGAGGGGTGGGCTATGATGCGGTAGGCACGTGGCCGGGTATGTCGGGCGCCTGTTTGGTGTCGCAGAACCCTGTACACAACATTCGGGGCCGTATGTGGAAACCTCGGCCAGACTCCCTGCGGATGGAACCTGAATAGGCGATAAACCTGGACTGGAGACTTGAGTGTTTAGGTAGGCCGTGGCCGACACCCTCGTTGGGCTTCCGCTTGAAGGTTGCCGAGTACATGTCGTGTAAACAGCGGTAAGTGGTGAGAGCGTGTGTGAAGAAGTACACCCCTACAGGGTTAACATCATCTATTCGAATAGCCATGTCCGCGGTAAAGGACTTGTGGGTTGCCTGTATAGTTCATAGACAAGTGAAAGTGGATACTCTAAAATACGCAAGATAAGTGTGAGTGCTATGGATGGCGTTCTCGTTGGGAGACAGGAGGGGATCCATAGTGGTGTATTGATATGGTGAATATGTGGACTCGTGTGCACCACCTCAAAAGAGTTACTTGCAGTCGTAGTTCAGGATAGCCTCCGAGTCAAAGCTGGCTTGCTGCAGTGAAACCCCACCAACCCTTTGTTGATAATGATGCATATGTAGTTAGGTCTGATGTAAGTCTTGCTGGGTACATTTGTACTCATGTTTGCCTATTTTATGTTCTTGTAGAGAGACTTTAGTCTCACTAGTAGTTCCGCTGGACTTCGACGTTTAGCTTGTTACCTCAGCTACCATCTTGTGCCCTCGGCAGGGTCTTGTAGATAGTCAGGCTTCACAGCCTTTTTCATTTGTAGATGTCTGTACTCTGACGTGTTAAGCTTCCGCTTGTGCTTGACTTGTATGCTCTGAATGTTGGGTCGTGAGACCCATGTTTGTAATATATCGCTCCTCGGAGCCTATTGAGTAAAATACTTGAGTTGTAGAGTCATGTTGCGATGTCATGTTGTATTTGCACATATCGAGCATATTGTGTGTATGTTATCGAAATGCTTGGTATGTGTGGGATCTGACTATCTAGTTGTTTATCCTTGGTACCCTCTCTTACCGGTAAATGTCTCCTAGTGCTTCCACTGAGCCTTGGTAGCTTGCTACTGTTCTGGAACACTTAGGCTGGCTGGCATGTGTCCTTCTTCGTTCCCGTGTCTGTCCCTTCGGGGAAATATCACGCGGTGTCTACCGGAGTCCAGTTAGCCTGCTACAGCCCGGTTTACCAGAGTCCTGCTAGCCCAGCTGCTACAGCCCGGATTCACTCGCTGATGACCGACACGTTCATTGTTGGGTCATGTATGCCTGTCCCTGTAAGTTAGTGCCACTTTGGGTTTACGACTAGTCATGCCAGCCTGACTTCTTTGTCATATGGATGCTAGCGACACTATCATATACGTGAGCCAAAAGGCGCAAACGGTCCCGGGCCTGGTAAGGCGACACCCGTGGGAATACCGTGCGTGAGGCCGTAAAGGGATATGAGGTGTTACATGCTAGATCGGTGTGGCATAGGATTGGGGTCCTAACACCGTTGCTTCCTCCATTGCCGTTACCATTCTTGGGGCCATTATGATTATGCGATCTACCTCCTCCATGGGTATGCTGAAAATTTCCTCCCAGTTTGGGGGTAAAACGTGGCTTCTGCTGAGCTCCTGAATTGTACTTCCCTTGTCCATACTTTCTCTTGCGGTTCTCAATCTGTTGCTGCTTCCCTTCAATCGTAAGAGCATGATCTACCAACTCCTAGTAGTTGTTGAAGGTTGCTACCATCAACTGCATGCTCATCTCATCATTCATCCTTCTAGAAACTTCTCCTGCTTAGCTGCATCTGTGGCAACGTCATCTGGGGCATAACGTGCTAGCTTACTAAAGGCATCCACATACTAGGCCAACTATTCGTCTTCCTTGGGGCAAGTTGCGAAACTCACGCTTCTTCATGGCCATAGCTCCTGCTGAAACATGGGCAGTACGGAAAGCCTGCTGAAACTGATCCCATGTGGCTGTGTCGATAGGATAAGTGGTTGTGAAATTCTCCCACCATGATGATGCGGGTCCTTCAAGCTGATGTGCGGCAAAACGCACCTTCTACACATCTATGCATCCTGCAGTGGTCAACTCCCTTGCTATCTTGCAGAGCCAATCATCTGCAACTATCCGCTCGGTGCTACTGGAAAACACCAGCGGATTCAGTCTAAGAAAATGGGTTAAGTGATCAACAGGTGGTGGAGGTGGTGGATTGTTGTTGTTGTTGTTCCCCTGATTCTGATTCTGGACTAGTAGCTGCATCAACGCATTCTGCTGCTGGATCAACTGAGTGAGCTCCAGTGGGAAAGCAAATCCATTGTCACATCTCGGAGGCATCTGAGGGTTTGGAATAGATGAGAATATAGAATATAATGAGGTCTAGAGAGAAAACACTACCCATATTCACATGAGACAAATGCAAACAAAATCACTTCATTCAATTCAAACAAGGGCATACAACGGTCTAACTAACGTTATAAAAGTGCTCGGACTATACAAGATACATGGGGGATTACTACTACTATTATGGTGGTCGACTAGAAAAATTGCTCCGATCAAGACTCCACGATATCTGCTCTAGCTTCATCAACATAGTCATCATCTCTATCGTC
Organism: Triticum dicoccoides; assembly: GCF_002162155.2. NCBI lineage: Eukaryota > Viridiplantae > Streptophyta > Magnoliopsida > Poales > Poaceae > Triticum > Triticum dicoccoides. The sequence goes on along the minus strand of NC_041387.1, from coordinate 151,047,739 downwards.
TAGGTCCGAGTCAGTGTCGTCGATGATGATGTAGTTCTCTTGACAAGTGCAATCATCATCTTCTCCTCCAGTTGCGGGAAATCCCATGAATACATTCAGCTTCTTCTTCAGATCATCATTCTTCTCCACTAGCGTTGCTATTTCCTCCTCATATCCATCGCGTGTAGACTTGAGTTCTTCCTCCAATTCTGTGATCTTGGTCATGACCTTCTTCAGATCTATCATGCCTGCGCACATCTAGTTTTCCTGGTGTCGAATATGCTGGTTTAACTCCTGGATGAAAGCTGCGATTGATCTATCCTTCCTGGTACTGATCATCTCCCATTGCTCATCTCGGCGCCCACAAATCTGGTAGATAGTATCCTTGAGATCCTTTTGGTAAACTTATCCAATGCATCCCATGGTGATGTGGGCTGCCATGCTCTTTCCTAGACTCCATGTTGGTGCATCAAAGGAAAACTCTATGGGCTTAGTGACGGGCATGAACGTCCTTCCTGGAACTTGAACTTGAATCATCCAGCGCTCCTCTTCAGGTAAAGTGGTGTTTGTAGGTCCCGGTGAAGCTTGGTACTCCGATGTTCAGGTATCTAGTGACTTCCTTCAAGTGGCGTCCAAAGGGTGTCACATCCCTAGCTGCTGGTAGTGCTCTAGGCTAGCTTCATGTGTGCATCATGTCTATATTTTCGAAACTTGAACTGAGGAATTTTGCAAGCCTCAAAAACTTAAATAAAAGAGGGGCAAAAACCCCAGAAATCTCATTCATTGCTCCAAAATGCTCTTCTTAAATGTTTGATAATTTTTGGTAAGGGTTCTGGTCCCAACCAAAATATTGAACATTTTTAAGGAATTATTTTTTGGGACTTTGGATTTAATTCATTAGCTATTTGAATTTGAATTATATTCATATAATTAGAATATAATTTCAAATACCCCTGAAATATTTTATGAGCTTTTGGAAAAGTCCATCTAGCAAAATAAAAATATTCAGAGGAGTTTTTGGCATTGTTTGAATTATGTTAAATTCAAAACAGTGGCAAAACAAATTTTAAAAAAAATAAAACAGAACAGAAATATAAAACAGAGCAGAACCTACCTGGCCTTACCTGGCAGCCCGCTGGCCGGCCCAGCACTGTGCTGGCCCGTGCCAGCCACCTGCTTCCTCCCGCCAGAGCAGGCAGGCAGCTGCCTGTCGGCCGCGCGCGCCGCCGTGCGCCACCTCCTGCCTGGTTGCCTCCCTCCTCGATGCGCCTGGAGACGCGACGACACCCCTGGCCTCTCTCTCACTCTCCCTGGAACCCCTCGCGCTCTCCCTCGCTCCTCCCCCTCCTCTGCTCTCTCTCCCTCACGCGCCCGAGCGGAGCCCGTCGCCGCCGCTTGCTGCTGCCGCGGCCACCGCCTCCCCCTCGCTTCTCTGACCAGCCCACGAGCTCTGCCTAGTACCCGAGCACCTCTCCGCCGACCCACGCAAGGCCGGAGGACCCCAAGACGACGCCGCGACCCTTCTTCCCCGTCCACGGCCGCCGGATGCCGCCGCCCGATTCGTCGTCCACAGGGCCTCCCTGAGCTCGCCGTCTTCTTCAACCGACTCCCCGTGAGCTCCTCTTCATCCTCCCCCTCTCCGTTTTCTCTCTAGCATGCCGTAGCCGCCGCGCCTCTCTCCCCCGACAGCACGCCGCCGCACGAGCTCATCGCCGACGAGGCTCTGGTGGCCATTTGGTCCCGTGCGTGCCTCCGTTGGGTTCGTGAGCTCTCATAGAACGCGTAGGTGCTAACCGTAGATCCTCTCGTGCACGGTGTCGTCGTTTTCATCGGCGCCCGAACTCCGGCCGCCGCCACGACCTCGCTTCCGGCGAACTCCGTCCACCCCCGCACCTCCCGTTGGTTCCCTTAGATGCGCGCGGGCACGGGCTATCCTCTGGTGCCCCTGGCGCGTCGATCCGTCGTCTCTGGCGCAACTCCGGCGAGCCACCGTCGCTCTGGGTCGTCGCTGTCGTCCAACCGCCGGCGAATCCGACGTGGCCATCGTTAGCGGCTAACCCCCCACACTAACCAACCCCCTAGGCCACTGACTCGTGGGCCCCACGCCCCTAATTAATCACAGCTTAACTCCTGTTTAATTTAACTAACCCCGGTGGGCCCACGCGTCAGTGTTGACTACGCTGACGTGGCCGTTGACTTGGTCCCACCTGTCAGTGAGCTAAGCAGTCCTGTGACACTGACGTGTGGCCCCCACATGTCAGGTTTGACTCTGGGCGACCCAGTTGACCTGCTGATGTCATGATGATGTCAGGCTGACGCAGTAATGTTTTCTGGATTTATTTTTATTCAGAAAATTCCAGAAAATAGCTAAAACTTCAATAAATCATAGAAATTCAACCGTAACTCCAAATTAAATAATTTATATATGAAAAATTATCAGAAAAATTCAAGGAATCCATCTGTACCATTTTCATGCATGTTAGAACAACTTATAGCTGCTGTTTAGCACAAATCATACTAATGACATTTAAATATCCACATATGGAGTTCGAATTTGAATCTTGGATTCAAACCAACTTCATTTAATCTGGTTTTAGGTGCATTAGCCCAAAACACATTCATATTGCCATGTCATAGCATGCATCATATTGTGCATTGCATTGATCGTGTTTTTCTGTATTTGCCGGTAATTGTCCCCTCTCGATAGACGTGTACCGACGATGTGATCGATGACACCGATGAAGAGCTATATTATCTTCAGAAGTGCCAGGCAAGAAAAAACCCCTTGTTCATTCCGATAAAATCCCACTCTCTCGCTCCTGCTCTCTTTTACTGTATTAGGACAACAACGACATATTTGATACTTGCTGCGGTAGCTGAACCCCTTTATCCTTTGCATGACCTGTCATTCCACAGTAAATAGATGAAACCCACTAGCATGAGTAGGAGTTGTTTGAGCCCTGATGTGCCTACTCATTTATGCTTGTTTGTCATGCCTGCTACTGCTTAGAGTTGAGTCAGGTCTGATTCATCGGGGATGAATCAGAGGCGTGTGAACATGTCCTACTGTGTGTGAGCTAAGTGTGTGAACACGATTTGGTAAAGGTAGCGGTGAGAGGCCATGTAGGAGTACATGGTGGGTTGTCTCATTGCAGCCGTCCTCAGGAACTGAGTTCTGTGTTTGTGATCCATGATCAGTTACTACCACACATTGAGCTCCGGGCGCTCCAAGCTCTCTCGACTTATTAATCAACTTGATCTCTGTCCAGGAGTTGCAACTAGTTTCTGGTGTTTGTAGGTAGTGTTAGTAGTCTACCAACTGGCACCCGGTACAGGTGGGCTTGGGACAGACTAGGCACAGTGGCACGGTGTACCAAGCATAGATCCACCCGTCGAGGTGGGCTTGGGAACCCTGCTCACATCGGTTGGGGCCGTGAGCGACACCCCGGCCGGATCTCCTTGCGGATGGAACCCGAATAGGCGATAAACCTGGACCAGAGACTTGTTCGGTTAGTCAGGTCGTGGCCGACTCCCTCGCCCGGCTTCCGCTTGAAGGTTGCCGAGGTACATGACGTGTACAGGGCGGTAAGTGGCGAGAGCGTGTGTGAAGAAGTACACCCCTGCAGGGTTAACATCATCTATTCGAATAGCCGGATTCCTCGGATATGGAAACTTGGACCCCTTGCATAGTTCATAGACAAGTGAAAGTGGATACTCTAAAATACGCAAGATAAGCGTGAGTGCTATGGATGGCGTGCTCGTAGGGAGACGGGAGCGGATCCATAGTGGTGTATTGATATGGTGAATATGTGGACTCGTGTGCGCCACCTCAAAAGAGTTACTTGCAGTCGTAGTTTAGGATAGCCACCGAGTCAAAGCTGGCTTGCTGCAGTTAAACCCCACCACCCCTTTGTTGATAATGATGCATATGTAGTTAGTTCTGATGTAAGTCTTGCTGGGTACATTTGTACTCACGTTTGCCTATTTTATGTTTTGCAGAGAGACTTCAGTCTCGCTAGTAGTACCGCGTGGACTTCGACGTTTAGGTTGTTACCTCAGCTACGATCTTGTGCCCTCGGCAGGATCTGGTAGATAGTCAGGCTTTCAGCCTTTTTCATTTATAGATGTCTGTACTCAGACATGATAGCTTCCGCTTGTGTTTTGATTTGTATGCTCTGAGTGTTGGGTCATGAGACCCATGTTTGTAATATCTCGCTCCTCGGAGCCTTTTGAATAAAAACTACTGAGTCGTAGAGTCATTTTGTGATGCCATGTTGTATTGCACATATCGAGCATATTGTGTGTATGTTATTGAAATGCTTGGTATGTGTGGGATCTGACTATCTAGTTGTTTATCTTTAGTAGCCTCTCTTACCGGGAAATGTCTCCTAGTGTTTCCACCGAGCCATGGTAGCTTGCTACTGCTCCGGAACACTTAGGCTGGCCGGCATGTGTCCTTCTTCGTTCCTGTGTCTGTCCCTTCGGGTAAATGTCATGCGGTGAATACCGAAGTCCTGTTAGCCCGCTACAGCCCGGTTCACCGGAGTCCTGCTAGCCCAGGGCTACAGCCTGGATTCACTCGCTGATGACCGACACGTTCGATGCTGGGTCATGGATGCTTGTCCCTATAAGTTTGTGCCGCTTTGGGTTTACGACTAGCCATGTCAGCCCGGGCTCCTTATCATATAGATGCTAGCGACACTGTCATATACGTGTGCCAAAAGGCGCAAACGGTCCCAGGTAAAGGTAAGGCGACACCCGTGGGAATACCGTGCGTGAGGCCGCAAAGTGATATGAGGTGTTATACGCTAGATCGATGTGGCATTGAGTCGGGGTCCTGACAGCGTTGGTATCAGAGCTTGACTGCCTGTAGGATTACCAAGCCAAACTGGTCGATGTTGAGTCTAGAAATTCTTTAGTTATATGTAGGGGAATTGATTGTGGGATGGAACGTAAGGCTCTTTTTACTCCTTATACCTCATGGCCTTCTGATCTGAGTCATCATCTTCTCTTCTACGGGGATTAAGAACTAGGCTATCTCTTCTTTCTATTAGGATCACGTGTTACTAATCAGTGGACTTATAAGATTGTTGGATTTAAGTCTCAGTTCAGTTCCTACTACTTCCGTATGTTAATTGTTGATCTCGAAACCTTGTTATTGTGCTTCTGAGTGGTTATGCCACCATTTTTGTGAATGTCTCAAATCTTTTCTGAGCATTTACAGCCGTTATGCTGTCTGAGTCATCCCAGGTTTCTAAGTACTCTGATGCATTTGCAAATCCTTTCTTCCCGTTTCAATGTTCCCATGGGCCAGATTAACCACACTAATGAGTGAGTTGAGGTACTCCGTTACCTTGACATATATGTTGGAGATATTATTATGACCCTAGGTGTCTTAGGGGATCATCTAGTAATTTAGCCATGATTTGTGCTCCCAGTGTGATGATTCTGGCCATCATTCTCGAAAGCATCCCGTGATGCTACTTAGTAGTAGGTATTCTATTCCTGGGTTCTTGAACCCGAGATTCACTCTACTTACCTCATGTTGATAGTGTTTGCTAGTTCCTTCAGGATATTAGTAACTTTGCGATAGTCCTCGAGGTCCGTGGTGTTTCCTTCTTCCAAATACTATGAACCGCTTATGGCAGATGTTTATTGGATCAAAAGATCACAATTAGAGTACTCTTGAGGAGTTCTCCATTCATAAATCGTGACTCTGCCAGTTCTACCTTTCTGCATGGGTTATCCGGAAGAAATATGTTGACCTTGGTTCGATATACTAATCTATGCATCCACAACTCAGAAAATTATATGTTCCTTTGAGTTGTTCTCTTTAGTTGCATTCTGACCCTCGTCTATCAATTGATAGTCAAGAGTATGCGTGCGTTCGTTTATCGATGCCTATTACTCTCGTGGTCCGTCAAGCCATTCTATCGCAGAATGACTAGGAGAAACAAACTCCAGTACCTCTTCCATATCCAGGATTGGGTCAAAGAAGTTGTGCTCCGCAGATCAAATTGCTAATCCAGCTTCTGGTCTGCTCTACCCTGAAGTATTACCTTCTTTATGACAGGAATTTCATGAGAATTGCACCACCTTTTGTGAATTCTTGACATAGTGATACTTCTCGCCATCCTTTCTCATTCCTCGGTTCCGTGTTGTTGCAGCCGGAGTGCCGACAAGTGAATCATGGTGTGTGAAATCAATACTCCCAGCAACCTCGTTGCTTGGTAGCTAAAGGATAATAATTTCATCCTTAGCGTGTTGGTTTTTGAATCACCATTCTAAGATTGATCGTGCTACCTAGTCCTTATCTCCTGGGGCATTCTTTGATTGATGAGTAGGATTTTGTCAAGTCCTCGCTCATTTGATCATATCATCTTGCCCTGAAAAGCAAGATTGTTCTCGAGCTTAGTAACATACCGGTGGTTTGTGATTTTCTGAATATCTTCTCAGAAGTATTACCAGGTTGTCACCTGACCGCTATGTTGAGCTCGTGATCAAGTTGGTTTCTTGTGAACCACCTTCTCTCCAAGAGTCGGTGTTAGATATCCCTGAGCTAGTTGGTTAAGCTAAACGACAACTTGGAGGGTTGGAAGATAAAAGCTTGCCTGACTTAGTTCGTTCCAAAGGGATATTCTTGTGTAGTGTGTGTTGAAGAAAGATGATATCTTCATCGATTGGTCCCTGTGATCAGTTGCTGGACCTATTGTCTTATCAATCCTTTGATTTGAGTGTGGGCTATCGTCAAATCAAATCAGAACCAACGATGTTTGTAATGTTGTCTTACTCGTGGTTGACTCCTCGAGCATACGCCATTATATCTTATGGGTCTGACCAATGCTATCACCGTGTTCACTTAACTATGGAATTCCTTCTAAAAGGGAACCCAGATGAATTGTTGTGAGCCCATTGACAACATCCTTATCTCCTCCATGATTTTGTTGAACATTAAGCTAGTGTTGGAAACTTTGTAAGCAATGCCTTCGTGTTCCGTTCATGAAGCCTACGCTTGGATGAAAGCAGTGACTTCCTCTAATTCACGTGCATTTGATGTAAGTTGCCGCCATGAATTCGAGTAAGTTTGTTTTTGCTCCTCTGGAATCATCCCAAGTCAGTGATGCATGTGCGAAGTATTCTATGGTCTGATAGACTGATCATCTTCATTCCATATGTATCCCTAGCACACCAAGCCACTCATTGAGTTGTTCAAGGAAAAGGAGTTGATGTGCTAATCCTAGGTCATACACAAGATTCCTATATCCTCAATGATGGTTCCCAACCAGAACTCGGTAGTGTTTTATTATAAGAGTACCATGTGGTCATGCTTGTTTGGGACAACATGTTCACATGTGTGTAGCAGAACCAGCTCATGTTTTGGAGCTTGCTATCATAGTTCATTTCCCGAGAATCTCGCATCGTCATTTCGTCGATTTGTGTTGCAAACTTTCATTTTCTTCCTAGACTCGATGAGTCTGGAATATCCTGACACCAACCAGATCTGAATCTCAGGCAGATATGATAGTTGGAACATTTCCCAAGAACTTTAATATTGGTCTCGCGATAACCGGTAAAGTGGATGTCATGGCCAACACACCCAGCCGGAAGACCTGTTATTATAATATCTTGTTTGAGGAAGTTGGCCACCTCCCCATAGGGTTTTCGTAGGATTTACTCCCTAGTTGCCCCTATGGATTTTGAGATCCCGAAGTCCGACCTTTTTACTTGATGTTCTAGATATCAAACCATATCTATGAATGGGTTACACTAGCACATCAACGAGAACATTAGAAGCGGAGTGCTAAATGTCTCTCGGTCGATCATCCAGATTTTATTTCCTTGGCCTCGCTAAGGTGAAATCTGAGAAAGTGTTATCTTCCTATGCATCTGCATCATCCATCGTTGTTCATCATGGTGGTATGTTGTGTTGCCAGGATCCTTGACACGGATGTTGGTAAAACCTTGATGAATATGGAAATGCTCAAGTTCTTGAGAGCACGCACAAGCGATAGGTGTTATCATCGGCACTAAGTGGGTTTGCTCTCAGTTTCCTCGGCAATGCTATGATCTTTTCAAACAGTGAATTCACTCTCTATTGTTGGGTTCTTCCCTAGTTACCAGAATCATTCCCAGCATTTGCATTTTGTTCCCAGCTTTCACCGCCAATGTGCCATTCTACCATGGGTCTCTTCCATTTCCGGTGATAAGCAAATTCATCCATTACGTTGTCTTCAACAAGGTAATCCACATCATCCAAGTCCGAGTATGCCATTCTACCGACCCCCTCCAAACGATCACTCGAGAATTGTCTTAGGCTAGTTCAAAGAGTTTCAATGATCTATGAATCAAAGGTAATTCTTTTTGCCACTTAAGGGGATATTTCTACGAGTCACCTTCCCTAAGGTGCCTCGTTGTGGTTTCATGGCAACTCAACTCCTCGCTACGTTGACAATCGATTACCACCTTCTTAGGTGTGGAATCGTTGCCTACCTAGTGAACCTTCGTCATCCGTTTCTTTCCACCCCTCTTGATGTGTATCTCGTGTCTCAACCCGAGAGATGGTTCTATGTCTCATTCCGTGAGTTGTTCGACCTTCGAGAAGTTCGATCCTTCTAGAGTTTCCCTTTCCTCTTCTTGTCATGATTAGTTGGAGTTCTCAGAACAGGACGACAAGACAAAGATGGTGATCAAATCAACGTTCATTTGAAGTGCAACCTGGATCGTGAAGATTATACTAGTTTGCGTTTCCCCTTCACCTTACCCTACGCTTGAATCTCGAGACGAGATTCTTGTTTAGTGGGGGTGAGTTGTCACATCCCTAGCTGCTGGTAGTGCTCTAGGCTAGCTTCATGTGTGCATCATGTCTATATTTTCGAAACTTGAACTGAGGAATTTTGGAAGCCTCAAAAACTTAAATAAAAGAGGGGCAAAAACCCCAGAAATCTCATTCATTGCTCCAAAATGCTCTTCTTAAATGTTTGATAATTTTTGGTAAGGGTTCTGGTCCCAACCAAAATATTGAACATTTTTAAGGAATTATTTTTTGGGACTTTGGATTTAATTCATTAGCTATTTGAATTTGAATTATATTCATATAATTAGAATATAATTTCAAATACCCCTGAAATATTTTATGAGCTTTTGGAAAAGTCCATCTAGCAAAATAAAAATATTCAGAGGAGTTTTTGGCATTGTTTGAATTATGTTAAATTCAAAACAGTGGCAAAACAAATTAAAAAAAAACAGAACAGAAATATAAAACAGAGCAGAACCTACCTGGCCTTACCTGGCAGCCCGCTGGCCGGCCCAGCACTGTGTTGGCCCGTGCCAGCCACCTGCTTCCTCCCGCCAGAGCAGGCAGGCAGCTGCCTGTCGGCCGCGCGCGCCGCCGTGCGCCACCTCCTGCCTGGTTGCCTCCCTCCTCGATGCGCCTGGAGACGCCACGACACCCCTGGCCTCTCTCTCACTCTCCCTGGAACCCCTCGCGCTCTCCCTCGCTCCTCCCCCTCCTCTGCTCTCTCTCCCTCACGCGCCCGAGCGGAGCCCGTCGCCGCCGCTTGCTGCTGCCGCGGCCACCGCCTCCCCCTCGCTTCTCTGACCAGCCCACGAGTTCTGCCTAGTACCCGAGCACCTCTCCGCCGACCCACGCAAGGCCGGAGGACCCCAAGACGACGCCGCGACCCTTCTTCCCCGTCCACGGCCGCCGGATGCCGCCGCCCGATTCGTCGTCCACAGGGCCTCCCTGAGCTCGCCGTCTTCTTCAACCGACTCCCCGTGAGCTCCTCTTCATCCTCCCCCTCTCCGTTTTCTCTCTAGCATGCCGTAGCCGCCGCGCCTCTCTCCCCCGACAGCACGCCGCCGCACGAGCTCATCGCCGACGAGGCTCTGGTGGCCATTTGGTCCCGTGCGTGCCTCCGTTGGGTTCGTGAGCTCTCATAGAACGCGTAGGTGCTAACCGTAGATCCTCTCGTGCACGGTGTCGTCGTTTTCATCGGCGCCCGAACTCCGGCCGCCGCCACGACCTCGCTTCCGGCGAACTCCGTCCACCCCCGCACCTCCCGTTGGTTCCCTTAGATGCGCGCGGGCACGGGCTATCCTCTGGTGCCCCTGGCGCGTCGATCCGTCGTCTCTGGCGCAACTCCGGCGAGCCACCGCCGCTCTGGGTCGTCGCCGTCGTCCAACCGCCGGCGAATCCGACGTGGCCGTCGTTAGCGGCTAACCCCCCACACTAACCAACCCCCTAGGCCACTGACTCGTGGGCCCCACGCCCCTAATTAATCACAGCTTAACTCCTATTTAATTTAACTAACCTCGGTGGGCCCACGCGTCAGTGTTGACTACGCTGATGTGGCCGTTGACTTGGTCCCACCTGTCAGTGAGCTAAGCAGTCCTGTGACACTGACGTGTGGCCCCCACACGTCAGGTTTGACTCTGGGCGACCCAGTTGACCTGTTGACGTCATGATGATGTCAGGCTGACGCAGTAATGTTTTCTGGATTTATTTTTATTCAGAAAATTCCAGAAAATAGCTAAAACTACAATAAATCATAGAAATTCAACCGTAACTCCAAATTAAATAATTTATATATGAAAAATTATCAGAAAAATTCAAGGAATCCATCTGTACCATTTTCATGCATGTTAGAACAACTTATAGCTGCTGTTTAGCACAAATCATACTAATGACATTTAAATATCCACATATGGAGTTCGAATTTGAATCTTGGATTCAAACCAACTTCATTTAATCTGGTTTTAGGTGCATTAGCCCAAAACACATTCATATTGCCATGTCATAGCATGCATCATATTGTGCATTGCATTGATCGTGTTTTTCTGTATTTGCCGGTAATTGTCCCCTCTCGATAGACGTGTACCGACGATGTGATCGATGACACCGATGAAGAGCTATATTATCTTCAGAAGTGCCAGGCAAGCAAAACCCCCTTGTTCATTCCGATAAAATCCCACTCTCTCGCTCCTGCTCTCTTTTACTGCATTAGGACAACAACGACATATTTGATACTTGTTGCGGTAGCTGAACCCCTTTATCCTTTGCATGACCTGTTATTCCACAGTAAATAGATGAAACCCACTAGCATGAGTAGGAGTTGTTTGAGCCCTGATGTGCCTACTCATTTATGCTTGTTTGTCATGCCTGCTACTGCTTAGAGTTGAGTCAGGTCTGATTCATCGGGGATGAATCAGAGGCGTGTGAACATGTCCTACTGTGTGTGAGCTAAGTGTGTGAACACGATTTGGTAAAGGTAGCGGTGAGAGGCCATGTAGGAGTACATGGTGGGTTGTCTCATTGCAGCCGTCCTCAGGAACTGAGTTCTGTGTTTGTGATCCATGATCAGTTACTACCACACATTGAGCTCCGGGCTCTCCAAGCTCTCTCGACTTATTAATCAACTTGATCTCTGTCTAGGAGTTGCAACTAGTTTCTGGTGTTTGTAGGTAGTGTTAGTAGTCTACCAAGTGGCACCCGGTACAGGTGGGCTTGGGACAGACTAGGCACAGTGGCACGGTGTACCAAGCGTAGATCCACCCGTCGAGGTGGGCTTGGGAACCCTGCTCACATCGTTTGGGGCCGTGAGCGACACCCCGGCCGGATCTCCTTGCGGATGGAACCCGAATAGGCGATAAACCTGGACCAGAGACTTGTTCGGTTAGTCAGGTCGTGGCCGACTCCCTCGCCCGGCTTCCGCTTGAAGGTTGCCGAGGTACATGACGTGTACAGGGCGGTAAGTGGCGAGAGCGTGTGTGAAGAAGTACACCCCTGCAGGGTTAACATCATCTATTCGAATAGCCGGATTCCTCGGATATGGAAACTTGGACCCCTTGCATAGTTCATAGACAAGTGAAAGTGGATACTCTAAAATACGCAAGATAAGCGTGAGTGCTATGGATGGCGTGCTCGTAGGGAGACGGGAGCGGATCCATAGTGGTGTATTGATATGGTGAATATGTGGACTCGTGTGCGCCACCTCAAAAGAGTTACTTGCAGTCGTAGTTTAGGATAGCCACCGAGTCAAAGCTGGCTTGCTGCAGTTAAACCCCACCACCCCTTTGTTGATAATGATGCATATGTAGTTAGTTCTGATGTAAGTCTTGCTGGGTACATTTGTACTCACGTTTGCCTATTTTATGTTTTGCAGAGAGACTTCAGTCTTGCTAGTAGTACCGCGTGGACTTCGACGTTTAGGTTGTTACCTCAGCTACGATCTTGTGCCCTCGGCAGGATCTGGTAGATAGTCAGGCTTTCAGCCTTTTTCATTTATAGATGTCTGTACTCAGACATGATAGCTTCCGCTTGTGTTTTGATTTGTATGCTCTGAGTGTTGGGTCATGAGACCCATGTTTGTAATATCTCGCTCCTCGGAGCCTTTTGAATAAAAACTACTGAGTCGTAGAGTCATTTTGTGATGCCATGTTGTATTGCACATATCGAGCATATTGTGTGTATGTTATTGAAATGCTTGGTATGTGTGGGATCTGACTATCTAGTTGTTTATCTTTAGTAGCCTCTCTTACCGGGAAATGTCTCCTAGTGTTTCCACCGAGCCATGGTAGCTTGCTACTGCTCCGGAACACTTAGGCTGGCCGGCATGTGTCCTTCTTCGTTCCTGTGTCTGTCCCTTCGGGGAAATGTCACGCGGTGAATACCAGAGTCCTGTTAGCCCGCTACAGCCCGGTTCACCGGAGTCCTGCTAGCCCAGGGCTACAGCCTGGATTCACTCGCTGATGACCGACACGTTCGATGCTGGGTCATGGATGCCTGTCCCTGTAAGTTTGTGCCGCTTTGGGTTTACGACTAGCCATGTCAGCCCGGGCTCCTTATCATATAGATGCTAGCGACACTGTCATATACGTGTGCCAAAAGGCGCAAACGGTCCCGGGTAAAGGTAAGGCGACACCCGTGGGAATACCGTGCGTGAGGCCGCAAAGTGATATGAGGTGTTACACGCTAGATCAATGTGGCATTGAGTCGGGGTCCTGACAAAGGGTGTATCTTCATCCGGTTGCGTGCACTTGTTCCTTGCACCGCCATCCTAAAAGAGTAGAAAAGATGAGGAATCAGAAATGAGAAGAGTGAGTAGTGATCTAGGGCTTTTTGCTTAGTGGTCGTGTCCTACAGTCAACGTGTGCTCGGATACCATCTTATAGCGACCAGACCTCAAATAGTCTGATCTTTGTGCTTTAGTGTCATCCCTGGATCAGTAATGCTGACATGCACAGTACTTGAAAGATTTATAATAGAGTAGCAATCACACACTTATTACATCGAATGTCTCAAAAGAGAACTTATTACAATAGATATGGCTTAAGGCCATCTAATAATGATAACAGCGGAAGGCTTGGAAGATAAGCGAGTCCATCAACTCCAACGACAGCACCGAGTATAGAACCACGACCTAAAGCACCTTACACGTCGTCTGAAAAGTCTGCAACATGAACGTTGCAGCCCGGAAACGGGTCAGCACATGGAATATGCTGGCACTGTAACACATAGAGAAAAATGAAAGAATAATGCTATACTACATGCATATATGTCTGGTGGAAAGCTCTATGGTTACAGTTTTGCATAAAGCAAATTTTTCCCTACTGCAAAGGAATAAATTTTATTTAACTATCATGGTGGTTGTTAAACATTGAGAAGATAGACATCTTCTCAATCCCAATTAAGCATCATCATTAAACCCAACATAATTAATTAAAGTAACATGATGAGATCCACATGATAATCCAAGTACTAGATACTCAAGATGTCCATAACCGGGGACAAGGCTAACCATGATTAGTTTGTACACTCTGCAGAGGTTTCTGCACTTTTCCCCACAAGACTCGATCTCCTCCGTTGGGATTCTCGCACTACATGGTGTTTGAGAAACGGATGACCGAGACATAGTCTTTCAGAAGCACTAGCACCTTACGATCGGGTAGACAGTTACACCTACTTTCCCCTACATCTGCTAGTCTACCACTATAAGAGTTCGCACGACTTAATCAACTATGGTAGAGCCCATAGTAGCTTGTGGCTGCACACGGAAGTTTCTCGCATGAATAATCTCATGATCCCTTTGAGCCTGGGTGGCGGTCCATAAAGAAAAATAGGCAACCGCTGGAATACCCAGGTGCCTCAATCCACACAGATGTGTATTAAAGTTGCCACCTTAAATAAGCCATTAAATAACAATCTCACATCTGTCATGGATACACTCACCCAATCCACGTCTACTAGCATAGCATGGAAATAAGAAAACGTAGAAGTAACTCCCAAGGGTTTGATAATAAAACAGGTAATAGGTACTACCTCATCTACTTCCCAAAATCCACATATTAAACAGATTCTAATCATGCAATTGTTTGAGGGTTGATCTAATGCAATAAAACTGGGTAGTAAAGAGGTATGATCAAAGTGTTACTTGCCTTGTTGATGATCCGTGAAACCTAGAGATTCGAAGTAGCAAGCGGCGCACTCCGGGTACTCTATCGCAAACAAACAAGCATACAATAAGTATTCATCTAATGCACAGGTAAAAACTCAAATAAGAGAACTATCCAGAAAGTTCAACTTAAGAATTCCAGTTTGCAAAAAGAATCAAAACGAACGAAGCAACGAAACACAAACGGCGAAAGAAACAAGCTTCATTTACTAATCTGGATCTAAGTCAAATTTTACAGAAGCAAAAACTTGTTTCAGTTTGTTAAACAGAAAGAGGGTTTTGAGGCAAAACTCTAGGCGCTTGAATCGCCTGATTCCGGTAAACGAGCAGGAAGTTATACTAGAATGAAAATCGGATCAGAAATCGCGATCAGAAATAATCACGGAAAATCCGAGAAAAAGAAAAATTGATGAACAGATTAACGAACGAACGTTCGTTAACTGAAACTTAATGGTGAACTCGTCCATTAAAACGAACGAACGAGCGAACGCTCGCTAAACAGATAAACCGAAAAAAGAAAAAAATAAACCGATATATTCTAAAAAAACGAAAACTAGGGTTTCTAAAAAAACCGGGCCACGGCGGCGGGTGGCGTATACCTCCGACGAGGTGCTACGGCGGAGCGGGGCGGCTTCGGCGGGGCGAGGGGAGGCGTCGTGGGGCTCCGGCGGCGGTGGCTGGCGTCGGCTGTGGCGGCTCCGGGCG
>NC_041387.1:150974583-151032230 GCF_002162155.2 Triticum dicoccoides | reverse complement strand
GCGGCGGCTCGGATCGGGAGGCGGCGGGGCAGGTTTTGGTGGCGGTGTGGGGCGGCGGCGGCTATTTATGGAGGGGGCGGCGTCCGGCTTGGGGAAGGGGCAAGGGGCGCCGGGTCGGGGTCGGCCTTAGGAGGCGTGCCCTGGTCGGACTCGGCGGCGGCGCGAAGGCGGTGGCGGCGCGGGCCTGGCCTGGCTCGGCTGGGCCTTCGGCCTAGTCGGGCGCGCGGATATTTTTTAAACAATTCCGCCGAAACTGAGAACAATCCTAGAAAAATAAATAAAAATCTAAAAATGCCAAAACAAATTTTCGCCCTCTAAATAGAATATTTAGAACGAGATGAACATTTTCTCGGCCCTAAAATGAAGTTTTGAAAAACATGCAATTTTTGCTAAATTAAATAAAATAGTGAAAACTCCAAAATAAATCTTGTTTGATTTTTTTATTAAATCCTCAATATTTCTTTATTTTGGGAAAGTCATTTTATTCCCTCTCTCATATTTTTTTAATAGAAATAATTGAATATAAAATAAATAAAATCAAATTATCCTATTTTCAAAATTTGAGAAAACTCAAATATGAAAATAACGAAATCCCAACTCTCTCCGAGGGTCCTTGAGTTGCGTAGAATTTCTGGATCAGGCCAAAAAGCAATAAAATCTGATATGCAATGATGATCTAGTGTATAACATTCCAAATTGGAAATTTGGGATGTTACAGTAACA
The DNA here is from genome assembly GCF_002162155.2 of Triticum dicoccoides. Taxonomy (NCBI): domain Eukaryota; kingdom Viridiplantae; phylum Streptophyta; class Magnoliopsida; order Poales; family Poaceae; genus Triticum; species Triticum dicoccoides. Next base: position 151,031,507 of record NC_041387.1, on the reverse strand, counting down.
GGGGGTGTGGCCTCTCTTTTTCTTCTCTTCTTTCCTCTTCGGCTGATGCAACCGGAATGTCTTAAGCAGCTTTAGCTTCAGATGCTTGAACAGTCGCAAAAGATTCTCTTCTGGGAAGACTTGACATGCCACTGAGCTGGATTGTTTTGAATCTTCTTCTTGAATGGATGACATGGAGATAGATGTCCTGAGACCTTTGCGAAGCCTGGGAAATGCTGGTGACGTCTTTGGAGATGGAGTGGTCTCCATGTAATTGTCATCATCAAGCACCGATGAGGTGACTTGAGTAGGTGGAGTTTGTGGTGTTTCATCTTGGACGGGGGTAGGTTCTTGTTGGCGCTCAGCCCATGAGTCATCTTGAGCAATTGGTGTCAATGAACGATCAATGCTAATGTATTCACTGCTTGTAGGAGCAGGCGATGATACCAACTAGGGCTTGAGCTGAGGAAGGACTCATCATCAAGGACATTGTCTTCAGGACCAATTTCTTCAGATCTGTTGGAGTCAATAGCTGGAACTTCATCAGATTCTGGTGCCTCTGTGGGAGCAGGCTCATGAATGACGAGACAGAGCTCGTGATTAGCAGAGGCAGGGTATGCAACAGAAATGGGTTCAACAACAAGGGGCTCTGGGGCAGTAGCACGCTCTTTCCTTGAAGACTTAGAGCCCTTTGTCTTCAAATTTTTCTTGGAGGGAGCATCATGAGATGTATCCTTGTGCTTCCTCTTCCTGGCTTCAGCTTCAGCTTGCCTGGTCTTCTTGAGCTCAGAAGCGGTAGAGGGGACCTTTGGCTTCGAGCCAATCATGCTGGCAGGGAAGACAATGCTAGGTTGTCCCTTCCTTGTAGCATCAGGATTAGCTTCAGCAAGCTTCTTATTCTTCTTAGCAGCCATTCTGGGATCAATGCCAAGATGCCCAAGAGCTTTCCTCTTATCAGCTTAATTGTGTGCTTGCACACATTTTTAAGCATAAGACTTCATGCGTTCTCGAGAGCCTTTAGCTTCTTCCCGCTTCGTGTGAAACTCGGTTTTGAGGTCATGCAACAGCTTCTTCCCACATCTGCCACACTGAGCTTGTGCATATTCTTCTTGAAATGCGTCTTCTCATAACCAATCTTATTTTTGAGCTCGACGATTCTTTGAGCCAGGGCCAGCTCATTAGCAATGGCTTCGTGAAATGTGACGCTGATGCCCACTGGCAGCTCCAGACTGTCAATGATGATGCTCTGGTTGTCGAACCACTCATCAATGAAGTTATTCAAGATGTCAACATCAAAGAGGGGTAGATCACTGAAGATCTCTGCCTCTTGCTTGCTCCTGATCAGCATTTTTAGAGCTTCATCACCAAGATCTTCATTGCTTGATAGATCAATGGTGTCTTCCTCATTACGAAGAATGGCAGCAGGACTGAGCGGTTGCCCAACAACCTTCTTGGGCAATGGCTTCTTGGTCCTCTTGGACACAGGAGACAAATCTTAACACTGCACACTGGATTCATGAGGTGCAGTTTTCAGTGGTTTCTTGGTTGAAGCTTTTGGAGCAGCAGAGGCAAATGGCTTTGAAGCTTTTTCCTTGTTCTTTTGCTTTAGTGGTGATGGAGCATCATCAAAGTCGGCTTCTTCTGCAGATTGCTCCACAGCATCTCTCTGGGCAACAATATGGGATAGAGGCCCATCAAAGTTGGCGAACGATCCAATCCTATTCTCATTGGCTTCACGAGTTCCATCTGACCTTGGATCAGAGGGGCCAGGGTTGAAGTTGAGGTGAAACTCCTTCTGGTTCTTAACAGTAGAATCTTTTGCAAACTAAAAGTTGCACTTTAAGACATTGTCTTCACGACACCACAGGAGAGATGATGGGTCGGCATTCTCAGGCTGTGGCCCTCTGACCATACAAGGATAGAACTCTTGTTCAATAGCTTCAGCCTTAGTTTTCGGTACCAAGTTTCAGTATAGACAATCACCCCACAGGCGCTTGATGGCATTCTTCTCAGCATATTTAGGTGTTACAAACTTGTACTTGAACCACTGCTCTGCCCAATATCTTCGGATCCACTGGATCCGGTTCTTGCGCTGGGTGTAGCTCTCTTCTGGTCATACTTGTAGAGTTCATAAAGATCTACAGGCAAGTCCAGTGCTATGTTGCCATAGTGTTGCCTGCCTCCTTTTCGTACAGACATCTCAGAAGCCATAATGTTCAGACTGATTAGCTTCAATAAAGTGAAAGGCTTTCGTTTGCTGGTCAGACAAGAACTGGCTTTAGGAGATTCGATGTGACGCTGTAAGAATTCTGTAAATGAATGCAAACTACGAGAACCAAGGGATTCTCCCACTAACATGTACCTTTGACAGCATTAGAGATGCGAGGGAAGGGGAAGAGGTCATATGCATTCTCAAAAGATTTTGAAGATAAATCAGTTTACAAGACATTGGCCTCACAGTGCGAAGACATTCACTTATTGAAGGAAGTTGGTTCCAGATTTGTATGAATCGAAGAATAGGTACAAGTGAGGAATCTAACTAGTTTTGACACATAAGTGAAAATTATTTTGCAATACATGAGATGTAGAAAGAGACAGGTCCAGATTTGGAAGTGAATAAACCACTTTTGGTTGAAGTGGATGGATTTGACATATCAAAAAGACTATAAAAGGAAGATTCAGTTACCACATATAAACTGCTAGACGAGGTGGAAGGGAGGCTAAGCAGTCCAATCTTCCGCGCCCTAGCTTGGCGGCGGAAGACACCTACAACAGCAGCCGAGAGGAAGAGGTCCGCGGCCCGTGTGAGGACGGTGTCGAAGAAGTCGTGGTAGCTAAGCGCTTCGTCTCTGGTCTTGACGCGAGCTAGCAGTGGCGCTAGGGTTTGAGCAAGGTGTCGAGGTGGCAGAACAGATATTAACCACGAGGGGTGTGTATTTATATGAAGGAGGAGGGCGGCGCATCGCAATTACACAGGTGCCCTGGTGGTTCACATCTGAAGGACATGTGGCATGCATGCAACTTATCAGGAGTTGATTAATGTTCCCACGCACGCTGGGATTGTCGGGTGGTCGTTCTGGCTTCTCCAGTTTTCAGGCAAAGGATAAGACATTAAAAACAGTTTTAAAAATGTGTCTCAGTATCTTCTGTTGACAAGGACATAGAGAAGATATTCGACAAGTGTCAATAGAATGTACATGACTTAGACGGAAAGAATTTGAGGGAGTAGCATAGAAGGGATTAGGGTCCGATCACATTCACTTAGATCAGAAAAACAGCAATATGAAGACATAGTTATAATTGAATGTTGTAGAGGACAGAGCACATATGCAGATATATATAAATATTATTGAAGACAAATCAACATTGCGAAGATATAGATTTTGAAGATAAACCAATGTTGAAGACAATCCAAAAGCGAAGATAATGCACTCATGACTCCAAATGAAAATCTTTGAAAAGTTGTGGTGGTGGCATTACCCACCATATAGGAAGTATTACACCCAGACACGACGTACAATTATCGTGGCACTCCAAATTCAAATTCTGCATTAATGTATTCACACTCAGACGGTAAAGTCTTCATTGATTGAAGAAATACGTTACTTCATGTGTTGCACATCTAAGTCATCAACATGCATAAGCGTTAGGATGTGTGTCCATTCACTGGACATTTGAGGATTCTAAGATATTTAGCTCACACCGCAGCTTGCAAAACCTCTTCTCATCCAAGGGCTTAGTGAAGAAATCAGCCAGTTGCTCTTCAGTGTTGACGTGAATGATAGCAATGTCTTCCTTGTTGACATGATCTCTGAGAAAATGATGTCGAATTTCGATGTGCTTTGTCTTCGACTGCTGGACTGGATTCTTGGAAAGCTTGATGGCGCTTTCATTGTCGCAGAAGAGTGGCACATTCTTCTGTTGATGACATAGTCCTTGAGAGTTTGCTTCATCCAGAGAAGCTAAGCACAGCACGATCAAACAGCAATGTATTCAGATTCAGTAGTGGAGAGTGATACATAGTTCTGCTTCTTTGAATACCAACAAACAAGAGATCGTCCAAGAAAGTGACATGTTCCTGAAGTGGACTTGCGATCAACCTTGTCACCGGCATAATCAACATCAGATTATCCAACTAGATCAAATGTTGAGCCCTTTGGATACCATATTCTTATTGTTGGGGTGTGAGCCAAATATCAAAGTATTCACTTCACCGCAAGGTGATGCGACTCCTTTGGTGCCGCTTGGAATCGGACACACATGCAAACGCTAAGCATAATATCAGGCCTAGATGCACATAAATAGAGCAAGGAACCAATCATGGAGCAGTATACCTTTTGATCAAACTCTTTACCATTGTTGTCAGGGCCGAGATGACTTTTGGTTGCCATTGGCATCGTGTACCCTTTGCAGTCTTGCATTCCAAAAAAATTTAGGCAATATTTAAGGTACTTCTCTTGCGATATGAAGATGCCATTGCACAGTTGACAGATTTGAAGACAAAGGAAGAATTTCAGCTCCCCCATCATCGACATCTGATATTGCTCTTGCCTCATGTATCCAAACTCGTCACTGTATCTCTTATCCGTGCACCCGAAGATAATGTCATCCACGTATATTTGACACACAAATAGTTCACCATCATATGTCTTAATGAAGAGAGTGGGATCTAGTGAACCAGGTTTGAAGCATTTGCTCTTTAGGAATTCCTTGAGTGTGTCATACCAAGCGTGAGGTGCTCGTTTGAGGCCATACAGTGTCTTGTTGAGTTTGTACACCATATCAGGATGCTTTGGATCTTCAAAACAAGGCAGTTGAGCGACATACACTTCTTCTTCGATTTTGCCGTTGAGAAAGGCATTCTTCACATCCGTTTGGTACAGAAGAATGTTGTGATGGTTGGCATAAGCTAGCAGTATGCGAATGGCTTCAAGCCGAGCCACAGGAGCAAAGGTTTCATACAAGTCTATTCCTTCCACTTGTGTGTAACCTTGAGGAACGAGGCGAGCTTTGTTTCCGACAACTTGTCCAAGTTCATCTTGCTTGTTGCGATAGTTCCATTTCGTGCCAATGACATTGTGCTTGCGAGGTTCAGGACGTTTGACAAGCTCCCAGACATTATTCATCTCAAACTGTTGAAGCTCTTCTTGCATATCTTGTATCCATTCAGGTTCCATGAAGGCTTCTTCGACTTTCTTGGGTTCAGATATAGAGACAAAGGCAAAGTTTCCACAGAAGTTTGCTAGTTGTGTAGCTCTTGATCAAGTGAGAGGGCCACGCGTGTTGATGTTGTCAATGATCTTCTCAATCTGGACCTCTTTTGCAACCCAAGGATGAGCTGGACGAAGAGTTTGATCTGGCTTACTATTGTCTTCATCTTCAGCATTGGCTTCGGGCTGAGCATTGTCTTCAGGTTGATTAGGTGCAGAAATGATAATCTCATCCTCAGCTTGTTCATCTGTGGTTATGATTTCTCCAGTACCCATCAACTTGATAGCTTCACCTGGTGTGGCTTCATCATTTGACAGGTGCTCTCTTTGCGAGCCGTTAGTCTCATCGAACCGCACATCTACAGTTTCAACAACTTTATAGTGAAAGAGGCTGAAGACTCTGTAGGTGTGCAAGTCCTTTCCGTAACCAAGCATAAAACCTTCATGTGCTCTCGGTGTGAATTTAGACGTGTGATGTGGATCTTTGATCCAGCACCTAGCACCAAAGACTTTGAAGTAACTGACGTTTGGCTTCTTACCAGTAAGAAGTTCATAAGATGTCTACTTGAAGAACTTGTGAAGATATACTATGTTCATGATGTGGCATGCAGTATCAATGGCTTCAGGCCAGAATTTTCTTGGAGTCTTGTACTCATCAAGCATCGTTCGCGCCATCTCAATGAGTGTTCTGTTCTTGCGCTCCACGATTCCATTCTGGTGAGGTATGTAAGGGGCAGAGAACTCATGTGTGATGCCCAAAGTATCAAGATAAATGTCGAGGCCATCGTTCTTGAACTCGGTGCCATTTTCACTCCGGATGTGCTTGATCTTGATAACATAATTTGTCATGGCCCGATTTGCAAAGCGTCTTAAGACATCCTGCACTTCGGTCTTATAGAGAATTATGTGCACCCAGGTGTATCTTGAGTAATCATCAACAATAATAAAGCCATAGAGATGTGCAGTAGTACTAAGAGTAGAGAAGTGAGTAGGGCCAAATAGATCCATGTGAAGCAGCTCAAAGGGGCGTGAGGTAGTTATGATTGTCTTTGAGGGATGCTTGGCTCTAGTCATCTTCCCAGCTTCACAGGCACCACATAGATGATCCTTCTTGAACTTAACGCCCTTGATGCCAATGATGTGCTTCTTGTTCGCGAGAGTGTACAGTTTCCTCATGCCCGCATGTCCTAGCTGACGATGCCATAGCCAGCATTCTGAAGCCTTTGCCAGAAGACAAACGGTAAGCTGTGGTCCTACTGAGAAATCTACCATATATACTGATCACCTCTTCAATAGCGTTCGAAGACTAGGGATTTGTCAGATTCCATTAGCACAAGACAACGATATTTTCCAAATATCACAATCATATTCAGATCACAGAGCATTGACACAGACATTAAGTTGTATCCAAGGGATTCAACAAGCATCACTTTATCCATGTGCTGATCCTTTGAGATAGCAACTCTACGAAGACCCAATACCTGCTTTTACGAGTGTCAGCGAATGTGATGTGGCTCTTAGTAGATGGACATAGGGTTGAATCCATAAGAAGACTTCGATCACCAGTCATGTGGTTGGTGCCGCCGTTGTCCATAATCCATTCAGTGGCTTTCGGAGTTGTACCCTACAGTGCAGTTAGCGGGATAGGCTTCGCCAAGAGTATTGTGAAGCAGAAACATGTAGCGAACAAGCATATTATCAAAGTTTAGATTCTGGTTAGGCATGATAGGATGCTCGTCAAGGAACCCTGGGAGGAAACACATAGTAAGACCATTTCAGCATTTTATCTTGTGTCCCACAAGATGTTTTAGGTCTCCAGCATTGTCATCAAAAGATTTTGCTTTCCAGTTGGGGACCTTTCCTTGCAATAGAAGTTAATTCTTCTTAACCACCAACATCTTCAGGGGTGGCTTAGAAGCAATGAGTCTAAGTGCAGCATCTGAGAACTTTGGCTTGGGAGCCTTAGGAAATAGCTTCGCAGGAGGAGAATAATACTCATAAGAATATGCAGAAGAGTTCTTAGTTTTCTGAACATAGCGGTTAGAGGAAACACGCTCGTATTCATGAGTCTCATAGCGATTCTCCTGCAAAACATTGGTGTTAGGGTGACCATGAGGGGTCCTTTGTCTGTATGAAGCCTTTGGACCATATGACGCCTTTAGTTGGGGGTTTGTCTTCTTCCCACGTGGTGTCATGCCGACTGATACGTCTCCAACGTATCTATAATTTTTGATTGTTCCATGCTATTATATTACCCGTTTTGGATGTCTATGGGCTTTACTATACACTTTTATATCATTTTTGGGACTAACCTATTAACGGGAGGCCAAGCCCAAATTGTTTTTTTTTGCCTATTTCAGTGTTTCAAAGAAAAGGAATATCAAACGGTGTCCAAACGGAATGAAACCTTCGGGAGAAATCATTTTGGAACAAATGCAATCAAAGAGACTTGGAGTGGATGTCAAGAAGCAGCCGAGGTGGCCACGAGACAGGAGGGCGCGCCCCCCACCCTCGTGGGCCCCTCGTGGCTCCCCTGACCGACCTCCTTCGCCTATATATATCCACGTACCCTGAAAACATCTAGGAGCAACACGAAACCCTATTTCCACCGCCGCAACCTTTTGTACCCATGAGATCCCATCTTGGAGCCTTTTCTAGCGCTCCGCCGGAGGGGGAATCGATCATGGAGGGCTTCTACATCAATACCGTAGCCTCTTCGATGAGTTGTGACTAGTTTACCACAGACCTTCGGGTCCATAGTTATTAGCTAGATGGCTTCTTCTCTCTCTTTGAATCTCAATACAATGTTCTCCTCGATCTTCTTGGAGATCTATTTGATGTAACTCTTTTTGCGGTGTGTTTGTCGAGATCCGATGAATTGTGGGTTTATGATCAAGTTTATCTATGAGAAATATTTGAATCTTCTCTGAATTATTTTATGTATGATTGGTTATCTTTGCAAGTCTCTTCAAATTATCAGTTTGGTTTGGCCTACTAGATTGATCTTTCTTGCAATGGGAGAAGTGCTTAGCTTTGGGTCCAATCTTGGGGTGTCCTTTCCCAGTGACAGCAGGGGCAGCAAGGCACGTATTGTATTGTTGCCATCAAGGATAAAAAGATGGGGTTTATATCATATTGCTTGAGTTTATCCCTCTAGATCATGTTATCTTGCCTAATGCGTTACTCTGTTCTTATGAACTTAACACTCTAGATGCATGCTGGATAGCGGTCGATGTGTGGAGTAATAGTGATAGATGCAGAATCGTTTCGATCTACTTGTTGCGGACATGATGCCTATATACATGATCATGCCTAGATATTCTCATAACTATGCACTTTTCTATCAATTGCTCGACAGTAATTTGTTCACCCACCGTAATACTTATGCTATCTTGAGAGAAGCCACTAGTGAAACCTATAGCCCCCGGTTCTATCTTCCATCATATAAGTTTCTGATCTACTTTATTTTGCATCTTTACTTTCCAATCTATATCATAAAAATACCAAAAATATTTATCTTATCTTATTATCTCTAGCAGATCTCACTTTCGCAAGTGGCCGTGAAGGGATTGACAACCCCTTTATCGCATTGGTTGCGAGGTTCTTGTTTGTTTGTGTAGGTATGAGGGACTTGCATGTAGCCTCCTACTGGATTGATACCTTGGTTCTCAAAAATTGAGGGAAATACTTACGCTACTTTGCTTCATCACCCTTTCCTCTTCAAGGGAAAACCAACGCAGTGCTCAAGAGGTAGCAATGACATTCACGGGAAGCTTCTCAAGAAAGCTTTTGGGCACCCAGATCTTCTTCAGGGGTGACCGGTTCCTACAGTTAGTACCAATGTACCTGGCAAACACTTCACCATTCTGATTCTTAAACAGTTTATAATTTACATCAAAGGATTCATCAATGACAATTCTGTTAGCACAAGTGGAGCCAGATAAGGTGGATGGGTCCACTGAAGGATCCTTAGCAGCAACCCGGGTGGTTTTGGGGTGCTGCTCAGGCGTCCAATATGAACCATCAACGTTCATTTTCCTCTCAAATCCAACACCTCCTTCCTAGGGTTTCGGTTCAGAATCTGTTTCTTGAGGACAGGGCACAAGGTTTGATGCCCTTTGAGGCTTTTGTACATGTCGATCTCAAGCAATGTCTTCAACCTAGCATTCTCATCAGCAAAAGTAGTGGCATCCTCAGTAGAGGGGTTAGTTACCACATCAGCAGTTATAGATATTGCAACATCAGAAGCAGTAGAACATTCAGCAACATAGACAGCATTATCGCGCTCAAGACACTTTAAGCATGGTGGAACAAATTCTACCTAAGTGGTACTGATCTGTTGGACGAGTAGTGAATCAATCTCTTTTTGCAGATCTTCATGAGACGCTCTCAGTTTCTCTAGATCCTGCTTCCTTTGAAGATAATCATAGGAAAGCTTCTCATGAGAGGCTGAGAGAGTTTCATGACGACTTTCAAGATCTTCGTACTTAACGCGAAGACTTTTAATGTCTTTGATTAAGGACTGAGTTCGATTCATTTCCGAGTCCAACAGGTCATCGCTTTTGTCTAGTAGCTTTTGAATATGTTCCGTAGCAGTTTGTTGCTCAGTTGCAATTTTAGCAAGTTTCTTATAGCTAGGTTTGGATTCACATTCAGAGTCACCTTCACTAGAGGTTTGGAAATAGGCATCACGAGAAGTTACCTTGGCACCACGTGCCATGAAGCAGTAGGTTGGAGCAGAGTCGTCGTCGTCATCATCATCATCATCAGCTTTGGTTTCAACATTTTGACCATTGTCTTTAGTGTTGAGGATTGACTTGGCAACGAACAATGATGCTAGAGCCAGGCTTGCCACACTTAAATCAGACTCCTCCTGAGACTCCACCTACGCCTCCTCAGAGGCAGAGTCCTCCTCTGAATCAATTTCCTTGCCAATAAATGCACGAGCCTTGCTTGATAAGGTCTTGTTGTGAGATGATGACTTTGACGAAGACTTTGAAGAAGATTTTGAAGATTTCTTCTTCTTGTTGTCATCAGAATCATATTCCTTGCTCTTCTTCTTCAGTTCCTTATTCCACTGAGGACACTCAGAGATGTAGTGGCATGTCTTCTTGCATTTGTGGCAAGTCCTCTTCTTGTAGTCACGTGATGAAGCCTCGTCATTCTTGGAGCTAGATCTTGAAGACTTGTTGAACCGATTCTTCTTGGAAAACTTCTGAAACTTCCTCACAAGCATTGCAAGTTCTTTGCCAAGCTCTTCAGGATCACCAGAGCTACAGTCAGATTCTTCGTCAGATGAGGAAACAACCTTTGCCTTCAGAGCATGGATTTTGCCATAGTTGGGACCATAGATATCACGCTTCTCAGATAGCTGGAACTCATGGGTGTTGAGCCCCTCAAGTATGTCAGACGGATCAAGATCTTTGAAGTCTGGACGTTCTTGTATCATCAGGGCTAAGGTGCCAAATGATATGTCAAGTGTTCTTAGAAGCTTCTTCATGTTCTCATGCTTGGTGATCTCAATGGCACTGAGAGCACGAAGCTCATTGGTGATATCAGTCAAGCAATCAAATGTGAGTTGTACATTTTCATTATCAAATCTTGAAGCGGTTGAAGAGATTGTGAAGAACATCGATTCTTGAGTCTCTCTGAGTTGAGACGCCTTCATTGACCTTGGACAGCCAGTCCTAGACCATCTTTGAAGTTTCCAGTGCACTCACACGACCATACTGCCCTTTGGTCCGATGACCACAGATGATGTTCTTGGCGGTTGAGTCTAATTGAGCAAATCTCTTAACATCAGCAACAGTGACGCCTTCACCGACTTTTTGAATGCCAGTCTTGACGACATAGCAGAGATCAACATCAATGGCTTCAATATGCATGCGCTTCTTGTTCTTCCAATAGGGGTAGTCAGTGCCATCAAAGACAGGGCACGCAGCGGAGACCTTGATAATCCCTGCAGTCGACATAGCTAAAACTCTAGGTGGTTAAACCGAATCACACAAAACAAGGGAGTACCTTTCTCTGATACCAATTGAAAGTGCTAGTTATCGACTAAGGGGGGTGAATAGGTGATTTTTACGAAAGTCTTCAAAACACGGTGGCTTTGAAGACAAACAGGTAAGGAGAGCCTATATAGTAAACAGCGGAACTACACTAGGCAAGCATTAGTCAAACATACAATACAATGAAAGCACGAAGACTAACTGCAACTAGGTAGACAGGGATCAGAAAGGAAGATAGTACGAAGCTAAACAGATAATAGTCTTCACAGAGTGAAGTCAAATAGATCAGATAGGCAAGCAATGAATTCATGAAGACAGTTGTAAAGTAAGGAGAGTAGAGGATAGAACCAGTAGCTTGACAAAGACAAGGATTTGGTAGACCAGTTGCAGTTGCTGTGACAACTGTACGTCTAGTTAGGGAGGCTGAGATTTAACTCAGAAGACCATGTCTTCACCTTATTTCCCTTGAGCCAAGGACACCCAGTCCTCGCCCAATCACTCTGGTAAGTCTTCGAGGTAGACTTCCAAACCTTCACAGACTTTGTTCACCGGCAATCCACAATGACTCTTGGATTCTCATAACGTGACGCCTAACCAGCTAGAGGATTCACAGTCCTCAAGTGTAACAAGTATTCAGATCACTCAGACAGAAAGACTTCAGTGATGCCTAACACTCTTTGGCTCTAGGTGTTTTGGGCTTTGTCCTCGCAAGGATTTCTCTCTCGAAAGCTTCGGAGGTGGGTTGCTCTCAAACAACAAAAGTCGTTCACTAACTCTAAGCAGCCACCAACTTATTGTGTAGGGGGTGGGCTATATATAGCCAGGAGGCAACCCGACCTGATATGTCCGAAATGACCCGGGTCACTAAGGAACTTACACGTGTCCAACGGTCAGATTTCAAACACACGCGGTAGCTTGGCTTGGGCTACAAGCAAAGCTGAATCATCCAGCTCTGGATAAGATTTGCTCTCATTGTCTTCACTCGAAGACATAGGATTTAGTTGAGCATCACATCAGTCACTCTGACTTTGTTCACTTGGACCCCACTTAATAGTACGGTGGTTCCTATGACTCAATAAAGAAGAAACAGAAACTACAAAACAACTATGTCTTCGCACTCCAAAGTCTTCAAGTGAATAGCTTCACGTGTCATAATCTTCGTCGTGAATGTCTTCATGAACCACCATTGTATTCAATGTCTTCACACATTTTTAGGGGTCATCTCTGGTAGGTAAACCAAATCAATGAGGGACACTACCTGTGTTATCCTGCAATTCTCACAAACACATTAGTCCCTCAACCACGTTTGTCGTCAATACTCCAAAACCAACTAGGGGTGGCAGTAGATGCACTTAGAAGTTCAAATTTTGAATTTATATCATAGATAGTACCTGACGCTGGGCTCTTGCAGTTCTAATAGGGGTTTGGCCAGTGGAGTAGGGGTAAAGTGTGGTATAGTTGGGCTTGTGTTTTCTATGGTTGTTGATCTATCTGATTTAACAAGTATCGCTACCTTCTCCAAATACCTAGTTTGTACTCCTTGAGGATCTGCACTCACCCTCTTCCTTTTGGACATCTATTATGGAAGAACAACATTTGGCTGGAAAAACATAGTATGATGACACATGGAATAGGTACAGAAAATGGATAGGTATGGCATATACTCATATATGATGCTTAGACTAAGCAGATGGTGCTGTAACAAAGTAGAAGTAATGCAAGAGGTCATATGCAAAATATGTGCGACCAATACAATCTTGCCAAGTTAGAGCAAGTACCTTGATGGGTGAATAAGATAGGCCATCCTCCACCATGCCAAGTTTGTTAGCCAGTGGATTGTTCCGCAATATTCCTCTCGTCCGCCCATTCTCATGTTCATTTTGATCATGTTCAATTCCCCTGGCAACCCTGTCGCTTTATCAAAGCCTAGTGCCAAGGAAGAGTTTTCTGCTATGGACAAGGGCAAGTGGAAAACAGACATATCAAGCTATGCCCACCTCAATGCTCAGGACATTCATTCTGGATATTTAAACCGCCTGTACACAAGCCGCGATTATGAAGCCGGCTAAGTAGGTCTGATGAAGGAGCGATATGAGGTAAATATCAATTACTTTGCACAAGATCTTTATCCTTAGAACCGGCTTAGATTATCAATTCCACTATCCCCCAAGGGCCGGCTCATAACATTGATGCGAACTGGGACTTATAGTAGAATCGATGTTTAATTTTGCTTGTGTAGCCCCCATGGACCGGTTTATACCTTTAGGATGAACCGGTACTTCTTTTGTCATGTAGCTTCCAAAATTTCTAATAATCATCTATGTAATCCTTCTGAATAGGAAAAAATCCATAACCTGAACTAGAGCAAATATGCATTAGGCCCCAAGTGCCAAGTGGATAACTTGTTAAGTGCTTGGGACTTTTAAAATGACAGTTGATAAAAAGCAATCCGCATTAGCCCCCAAGTGCCAAGTGTATAACTTGTTATGTGCTTGGGACTTTAATGATGTACTACCAACTCATTAACTGTCTCTTGCAGGATGGTCTGACCAAAAAGGAATCTCAAATCGCCAACCTTCAAGAAAATATGAAGTCCCAGCAAGCAGAAACGTCCAAGGCTAAATAAGAGCTGATTGACGCTTTAACAACCATGGAACAATTGAAGGATGGCTTTAAAGGAGAATGGGCAGACTGGGAAGCTGAAAGAGAAACTTTGCTAAAGCGGGCAGAAGATGCTAAAGTAGCCCTTAATCCAGTGAAAGAAGAACTGACTGGCTTGAAGCGGCAAATCAATGCTATGACCTCTGATGTCTTCGGTAAATACCCTCTTCATAATCTTTAGAGAAGTAACAGCCATGAAACTACCGGTTTAGTAATACTTTAACCTTTGCAGGTAGCTGTGTTACTCATCTTGCCTGGGACATGTGCAAAAAATTGAAGGCTGCCTATACATTGATCGAGCAGTTATATACCGGCATTCAACGGGTCATCTGCACAGCTTCATATAATAAACCGCCCGCAACTTTAATCAAGGAAACATTGGAAAAATTATCCATGACGCCTGTCCATCTTGAGGAATTGAAGAAATCAGCTGCAAGGTCCGGTGCTCTGTCTGCATTGACTCAGGCCAAGGCCTGGATATCTGATCTTGATCCGGAAGACATTAGAAACGGCTATCCCAACCAAAAAGAGGATGGGTCAGATTTTGACAATGACGACCTCAGGGCTTTGATGAAGGAAATGCGTCCACTTGCAAGTAAACTGGCTGAAGAGACTGATTTGTCTTTCCACCGGTCGATTTATGACGCAGACAACAAACGGATTGATGCATCTGTATATGATGTGCAAAATCTTATCCCGCCAATTCGTAAGCATACCTACGCCCCTGATGTTGAACCGTCCAATCTTATAAGTGATGAAGTTGTCTTCTGAGCTTTAACTGGGATTAATTGGGCAATCATTGACTTCAGCACTGGGTGGAGAGGCGGCGGTTGAACCGGCGCAGGATGACCACAACCTTTAAGTCGGCATGAGGAAGAATCATGATCTGAAGGCCGGTTTAGCTTCTGCACACTGTCGTCCGTGTGATAAATAATTATTCTTTTGGGCCGTCAAAGCGCCTTGTGATAGGCTAGTTTAAACACTTGGTCTGCTATGCCATCGTGCATAGTTACTGTGCACAATATTGTTAATCCTTCATGATTATGCTACGTCTGCTTATGATCCTTAGCACCTTCATGCACTCCTGTTTCTGCATATAATAAAATTAAAATTGTCCTGGCGGTTTACTGCCGGACGGGTCATAACACCCAATATAATGCCAGGGTTTATAACCAAGGCTGTATTTTCAAGAAGAATTAAATATGAAATACATTATACCTCTGACATTGAATCACATCGTTGATTTATCAATTTTATTGAAATAAGGGTGATAACCCAAATCTTGAGTGTTGATAACTCCCACCATGCTTGGCTGGTTTATAATGAAGCCATACCGGGTTATAATAAACAACGGATGATCATACTAGCGACTTATAGTCAAAGCCAGACCGGGTTAACAAACGCCGGTTTATAGTTGATCGTGTACTGACAACTTATAGTTGAAAGCCAAGCCAGGTCAATTGACACTGGTCATCTTTGTAAGTTTGTACTTGGCAACTCAAAAGCCAGACTGGTTTAGCAAGCACCGGATTTAATATAAACCTTGTCGAAATAAACATTGAAAAGAAAAAATTTGCGAAGAAAATATGCAAAAGGGCGAGGCTTTTCATGGGCTGCCAGGCCACTGAGTTAAACCATTTCACAAAGCCTTTTAAGATGAACCTCACATTAACCAATCGTCGTTTTAACTTTGACAAGTTCAGGGTCTATATAAGATTGACTTGCTAAACGTTCGGCGGTTCATACCAGGATTACCTAGGCGGAGTGACTTACTTGATGAACACAGGTTAACCCAGGGTTTTAGGTGAATACACCTGGCCTCCAAGACTGGCTTGATAGCCTATTACAAGGGTCATTAAAATTCTTTGTTGCTGTGCAAAAAGAGCCCCCAGGTAATATTTTGAGATGTGCTTAGTGGGCGCCTATGTTTGAGTTATGCTTTGTGAAAAACTCTCTTTAGCTCTTTATGATTTTGGGTATTAAGCCCCCAAGCTTATGTTTGAGATATGCTCTCTTTTTTTGTAGCTTTATAAGCCAGATCGATTGACAATCATAACTCCACTTTATAAGCAGAAGCCCCCATGTAACCAAGAAATACTTTTAGGAAGAACGGTAGAGGCCCCGCCTTAGCAAGGATGCCAGTTTATTATATTGATCATAATATATACATTGTCAAAAATATGTACATAATAGGAGCCTATGGCTCAGGTGTAGTAAGGCCGAAGATGAGCAATGTTCCACGGCCAGCGGGTCTCCTCCTCCGACTTGCGGGAGTCTTTATGCTCTCGAACATCAATGAGGTAGTATGATCCATTGTTCAGATTTTTGCTGACCACAAAGGGCCCTTCCCAAGGTGGGCATAACTTGTTCATATCGCTCTGATCCTCGATAAGCCGGAGCACTAAGTTGCCTTCTTGAAAAGCTCTGGTTTTAACCCGGCGGCTGTGATAATGTCACAGGTCTTGCTGATAAATCGCCGAACGAGCTACCATTATGTCCCGTTTTTCATCTAACAGGTCCAATGCATCTTGGCGTGCTCTTTCGTTGTCCGCTTCAACATAAGCTGCCACTCAAGGCGAGTCATGGAAAATATCACTTGGGAGAACTACTTCTGCTCCATAAACCATGAAGAAGGGTGTATAACCCATAGATCTATTGGGGGTGGAATTAATGCTCCATAACATGGAAGGCAATTCTTCCACCCAACCACCCGGCGTCCTCTGCAAAGGAACCATTGAGGGAGTCCTGGATTAGAGGTTCCTTGGACAGCCGGACTATGTACTTGTGCCGGACAGTTGGACTATGAAGATACAAGATTGCAGACTTCGTCCCGTGTCCGGGTGGGACTCTCCTTTGCGTGGAAGGCAAGCTTGGCTATTCGGATATGTAGATTTCCTTCTCTGTAACCGACTCTGTGTAACCCTAGCCCCCTCTGGTGTCTATATAAACCGGAGGGTTTAGTCGGTAGGACAAGAACAACAATCATAATCATAGGCTAGTTCTAGGGTTTAGCCTCTACGATCTCATGGTAGATCAACTCTTGTAATACTCATATCATCAAGATCAATCAAGCAGGAAGTAGGGTATTACCTCCATCGAGAGGGCCTGAACCTGGGTAAACATTGTGTCCCCCGCCTCCTGTTACCATTAGCCTTAGACGCACAGTTCGGGACCTCCTACCCGATATCTACCGGTTTTGACACCGACATTGGTGCTTTCATTGAGAGTTCCACTGTGTCATCATGGTAAGGCTTGATGGCTCCTTCAATCATCTACAATGATGCGATCCAGGGTGACGTTTTCCTCCCTGGACAGATCTTCGTATTCGGCAGCTTCGCACTACGAGCCAACTCGCTTGGCCATCTGGAGCAGATCAATAGCTACACCCCTGGCCATCAGGTCGGGTTTGGAAGCCTGAACTACACCACCGACATCCGCGAGACTTGATCTTTGATTGATTCGAGCCCATGACAGGTGCGCTGAACAGTCACTATGAGCATGACTTAGATCTACCATCGGACGGTGTTCGGGAGATCACACCTGCGGCTGCCCCAGCTCTTAGTCCGGAGCAGATTGTGCCATCCGAGGACGGATGGATGGACCCCGCCACGGAGGCCGCACACTCAACAGCGATAGAGCCGAACACAGACTTCGCCTTCAATGAGGTATGCATCGTCAGACCCCCGGACTCGTCTCCGGCCGCAGGCTCCGAACCGTGTATATCCACGCCCATCGAACCTGATGGGGCGCCGATCATGGAGTTTACCTCCGCGGATATCTTTCAGCACTCGCCCTTGGGTGACGTGCTAAACTCGTTGAAATCTCTCTTCCTGTTAGGAGACTCTTGGCCGAACTATGTTCGTCTTGAGTGGGAAGCGGACGACGATGAAATTCGTTCCCCACCCACCACCCACTTAATAGCCACTGTCGACGACTTAACCGACATGCTCGATTTCGACTCCGAAGACATCGACGGTTTGGACGACGATGCCGGAGAAGAACAGGAACCACCGCCCAAAGGGCGCTGGACAGCCACCTCATCATATGATATATATATATATATATATGGTGGACACACCCAAAGAAAGCAATGGCGGAAGATAATCCCCTTGAGAAGCAATCTAAGCGTCAGCGTCAGTGGCGCCACTCTAAGTCCCGTCATAGCAAAAATAGTGATACCAACACAAGAGACAATAGCACTCCGGATGACGCCGAAGACGAAAACAATCCCGCCCGTCCAAGCTTCGAGCAAGCTGGACGGGAGGATGGGCAAGCTAGCCCTGATAAACGGCAATGGATCGAGGCTCAGAGGATGACAATTACGTGCCCCTCTCCGAAGACGAGTTGAGCCTCGGCGACGAAGAATTCATCGTGCCCGAGGATCCCATCGAGCAGGAGCGCTTCAAGCGCTGGCTTATAGCCACTGCAAAAAGCCTAAAGAAAAAGCAGCAGCAGCTTCACGCTAATCAAGATCTGCTAACTCATAGATGGACTGAGGACCTGGCATCCGAGGAATATAGACTCGGGCGCCCAACGAAAAGTTACCCAAAGTGTAGGTTGTTACCTCAATTTGAGGAGCAGGAATTGGAGCCTACACTACCAGCACAGGATGCAGCCGATCGTCCACCTCGTGGCCGAGACAAAGCGGCATATCAGCCCGACTACCAGCCCGCACCCCGCCGCCAAACAAACAAAAACACGAAGGCCTGGGGCTACACTCATGACCTGCAAGACGAATTGGAAAACAAAGCAGAACGGTCAAGATCAATCTATGGATCACGGGGACGCGCTCCAACGCGTGACGATGACCGCCATGCCGGATATACTAAATTCAAATCCGGCCGGGGCGAATACCACACACTAGACTCAGTTGAACTACGTCGTGATGTATCCCGGCATAGAGGCGCCGCACACCCCCTATGTTTCACTGACGAGGTAATGGAGCATGAATTCCGAGAAGGGTTTAAGCCCATGAATATCGATTCCTACGACGGGACTACAGACCCCGCGGTATGGATAGAAGATTCCCTTCTCCACATTCACATGGCCCGCGGGGATGATATACACGCCATCAAGTACCTCCCACTAAAACTCAAAGGACCGGCTCGGCATTGGCTCAATAGTTTGCCGGCAAACTCCATTGGAAGTTGGGAGAACCTGGAAGACGCATTCCTGGATAACTTCCAGGGCACTTATGTGCGACCACCGAATGCTGATGATTTAAGTCACATAACCCAACAGCCCAGAGAATCAGCCAGGAAATTATGGACTCGGTTCCTCACTAAAAAGAACCAAATTGTCGACCGTCCGGATGCCGAAGCCCTAGCGGCCTTTAAGCATAACATCCATGACGAGTGGCTTTCCCGACACCTCGGCCAATAGAAGCCGAAGTCCATGGCAGACCTCATGACACTCATGACCCACTTTTGTGCGGGCGAAGATAGCTGGCGGGCTCATAGCAACAGCACATCAAGAAATCCTGACACCTCAGATGCCACAGATAGCAACGGCAAACCCCGATGCAATAGACACAAGCGTCCCAGCAATGGCGATAAGGCCGAAGACACGGCCGTCAATGCTGGATTCAGTGGCTCTAAGTCCGGTCAGCGGAAAAATCCATTCAAAAGAAACAATCCGGGCCCGTCCAGTCTGGACCGCATACTCGATCGCTCATGTCAAATCCACGGCACCCCCGATAAACCAGCCAACCACACCAATAGAGAATGTTGGGTGTTCAAACAGGCCGGCAAGTTGAATGTCGAAAACAAGGAAAAGGGGTCGCACGGTGATGACAACGAGGAGCCCTGGCTGCCGAACACAGGAGGACAGAAGAAATTTCCTCCCCAAGATAAAACACTAAATATGATATACACAACCCATATCCCCAAGCGGGAACGGAAGCGTGCACTAAGGGACGTCTATGCGATGGAGCCAGTCGCCCCAAAGTTCAATCCATGGTCTTCTGTCCGATCACCTTCGATCACAGGGACCATCCGACCAGTATCCATCATGGCGGTTCGGTCGTGTTGGTCCTCGACCCCATCATTGACGGATTCCATCTTACAAGTGTCCTTATGGATGGTGGCAGCAGCCTGAACCTGCTCTATCAGGATACAATGCGCAAAATGGGCATCGATCCCTCAAGGATCAAACCCACCAAAACCACCTTTAAAGGTGTCATACCAGGTGTAGAGGCCTGTTGCACAGGCTCAATCACACTAGAAGTGGTCTTCGGATCCCCGGACAACTTCGGAAGTGAGGAGTTAATCTTTGATATTGTCCCCTTCCGTAGTGGTTATCATGCACTACTAGGAAAAACCACATTTGCTCGATTCAATGCGGTGCCACACTACGCCTATCTCAAGCTCAAGATGCCCGGACCTCGTGGGGTTATAACAGTCAATGGAAACACAGAGCCCTCCCTCCATACAGAGGAGCACAGTGCGGCCCTCGCAGCAGAAGTATAGAGAAGCCTTCTTAGGCAGTTCTCCAATTCGGCAATAAAGCCCCCAGACACCGCCAAGCGAGTCTGAAGTACTCTGCAATAGGATCGTCCGGCACGTCCAGAGCTCGCCTAGAAATTCGGCCTCTGTCCTAGTCCCAGTCAAGCGGTGAAATTTGTGCCGTGTGTACATAATTACGCACTTAAAATACCATGGGCATAGGTGGAGGCACGACTACAATGCGGTCCACAATGCGGCTCAACCACCCTAGGACCCGTACACCTTCCCCCTTATTCTTTCTTTCAGGCCCCAATTTTCTGGAGGCTCCTCCGATAGCCTGATTATCGGACCCGTCACGGGATGGAAACACCAAGGAGGCAAGGAGCTTCGGCATACAAGGTAATCCCCAGGTGGTCTCTGATAACGATCACTATACCTGTTTTACATACCCACTCGCAGCTCGCTCTTGGTTAAGACATGTCAAATAGTCCTATTCTGCTTATCGCACTACTTGTATACATACGCCTTGACGTATCATTAAAATAACAATGGAAAATAATGTACATCATCAGCCTATTATTACATTTCTTTATGTTTTTCCTTGACTATTTATTTATTACAAATTGCACCTGTACATTTTGGTATGTTCAGCTTGCCAGGGGCTTCAGTGTACCCCATAACACGGCAAGAAAAGTCCGAACACTTTCGACAGTGCGGCACCCCGAACTTATAGCATTATATGCATCAGCTCCGAATCATGTCTTGGGTCAATAGTTCGGTTTACCCGGCTCCCATGTTTTGCCGCCTTACGTTCCGCTACATCGCCTAAGGTGGGACAGGGAGAACTACTGCGATTGTGTCCTGGTTCTTCCAGACGAGCACCTTAGTAGAGAAAGCCAAAAACTGACTTTCATGGTGCGGCGAGAGCTGGTCGCTGTTCGAGAGGTCTCAAATCCTTAAAGATTATTTCCGCTTTGGGCAAGGAATTGGCCTTGTCCGATTTAGGCGTGTATGCCGCCCCAAATTCGGCCCTCCGAATACCAGGGGCTACGCCAAAATTTAAAATTATAGAACTTCTATGGCTAAGTGAGAGTGATAAAGTTGTATAGTCCGATTGCCTTGTTCGTTGCGCTAAACACCTCCTTAAAGGACCAAACATTTGGATAAAGAGTGTTTAGATTTATCCCGAACACCCCGGTACTAGTCACATGGGGGCAGAAGCCGATGACTGGCCAACTCTCAGATTTTATAAACCGCACAGAAGGTAAAATTTTAAATCAACAAGCATTGTATCGTGCAAATGAACTTGTTTTCATATTACAGGATCAAATAAGTACATTCACTCAAATATTACATCCTTAGCACATTGCTCCGCAACAAGGCGGGAGCCCTTCAGGACACTGTCATAATACTTTTCGGGGTGGCGGTGCTCCTTGCCCTTCGGTGGCCCCTCTGTCATCAGCTTCTCGGCATCCATCTTCGCCCAGTGCACTTTTGCACGGGCGAAGGTCATCCGCGCACCTTCAATGCAAACTGACTGCTTTATAACTTTGAGCCGCGGGCAGGCATTCACGAGCCGCTTCATGAGGCCGAAGTAGCTACTGGGCTAAGACTCGGCGGGCCACAGCCGGACTATTAGGTCCTTCATGGCCAGTTCGGCCTCCTTGTGTAGTTTGACAAGTTGCTTCAGCTGGTCGCTCAAGGGCATCGGATGTTCGATCCCAATATACTGAGACCAGAACAACTTCTCCGTCGAGCTCCCTTCCTCAGCTCGGTAGAACTCTGCGGCATCAGATATGTTGCACGGCAGATCTGCGAATGCTCCTGGAGAGCTCCAAATTCGGGTAAGTAAAATGAAAGTCTCATTCCCATGCTTGCTTTGCATAATGAATGCCTCACCCGCCGCAATCTTCTTGGCTGCCTGGATTTCCTGGAGGGCCTTTTGGGCTTCGGCCTTGGCATCTTGTGCGCTCTGGAGGGCCTTCGCAAGCTCGGACTCTTGTGTCTTAGAGTCACGCTCCAAGGACTCATATTTTTTGAGGAAATCCTGGAGCTCTTGCTGGACCTCATCGACTCGGGCCTCTTGCTTCTCGCGCTCGGCGCGTTCCTTGGCTGCTTTGTCTTCGGCCTCAGTCAGCGCCTTCCTAAGGGCCGCCACTTCGGTCGTAGCCCCTATTAAAATTCATGACGACTCTATTAGTGTCAACACTTTTTCCTTTATAAATATATAGACGGGGTATTGTGTACCTTTGTTTTCCTCGAGCTGCCTCTTCACGAGGCTGAGCTCTTCCTCGGTCCGCTCCAGGTCCCACTTCAGTCTGGAGACCTCCGCAGTATGAGCGGCAGTGGCCAGCAGCGACGCCTTCTTATTCACATAGACATATTCTGTTAGACTCCTGCGGATGTTATTTGATCCTCTGTTCAGCCTTTATTTCCGAACACCAAATAGAGCATCAGGGGCTACTGTCTATACTGTGATATTTTCTTACAATTTTATTACTTACCTCAAAGCCCGTTAGGAGGCTGGCGCAGGCTTAGGTCAATCCTATTTTGCCGGACCGGACCTTCTCAATCACCATACTCATAAGAGTATGGTGTTCTTCATCAATGGAAGCGCCGCGAAGCGCTTCCAGCAAGTTGTCTGATACCTCTGGATGGACAGAGGTCATCGGCACGGGCGGCTCGCCCCCCTTAGAGAGAGGCTGCCTGCCTAAACCCGGAACCACTGGGGGTTCCGGAGCAGTATCCGGCTGGGGGGCAGACTTGTTGCGGCCCCCATTATCGAAATCCATGGGGGTCTTCCCTCACATGTGCCTGGTAGCTGGGGTTTCGCCTGGGGGCGTTTCCAGAACTGTCTCCGCTTGGTCCTGTATCCTCTGAGACAACACCTCGGTGTCATCAGCGGGCTTGGGGGAGGAGGCTGTCGGGAGTAAATTGTTGTTCATCGTCGATAGGCCCAAAGACCCATCCGATGAAGATACATCAATGTGGGACTTGGCCGGACTGCATATGCATGTTCGGCATGATAAGAAGCAATAAAGGAAAACATACCGTAAGCATTATAGTGTTCGGATACTTACGACTTAGCCAGGGGCTTGGCCCTCGGCAACCACTCCTCGCCGTTGTAGGTGGATGTGGTGGAATGGTCCGGAAGGAGGGTCTTTCCCTTCTTGGATGCCTTGGCCTCCCCATAAGGGGCGGCCTTCCTCTTTTTCTCCCCCCTGGTGGGGGGAGGGATTTCCTCTTCCTCCTCCTTGTCTTTGTTGGAGGAGCGCGCCTCGGTGTCTTCGGACGATGAGTCCGATACGACCTTGCGCCGGAGACCTTTCCTGGTCACCGCGGCCTTCTTCTTGGCCTTCTTCTCCAGAAGCTCATAGGGCATCGGAAACAGCATCTTCCTGAGAGGCGATGCTGGATCTTCAGGTAGTGGAGCTGGACAGTTGATCCGCTCCGCTATCGTTACCCAATCCTTTTAAATTGGCTTGGAGGCTTAGATTCCTCCCACGAATATGCTAGGGAAAGGCACATCTTGCAAAATATAAAAACTTACCGGATTGGCGGGGCACTTTGCGCTGAGTCCGCGATCTTCGGCTATGGGTGGTGGTACGTCGGTGGCCTTGAACAGCACCTTCCAAACGTCTTCGTGCATCGTGTCGAAGAGCTCTCGCAGTGTCTAGTGTTCGGCCAGGTCGAACTCCCACATATTATAAGCCCGTCTCTGACACAGAAGGATCCGGCGGATGAACATGACATGGATCATGTTTACAAGCTTGATTTCTTGCCTATCATATTTTTGACGCAGGTCTGAAGTCCGGTCAGCTCCACCGATGAGCCCCAGGCTAAGCCCTTCTCTTTCCAGGAGGTGAGCTGCATGGGCACACTGGATCGAAATTTGGGGGCCGCCGCCCAGTTGGTGTCGCGCGGCTCGGTGATGTAGAACCACCCCGATTGCCACCCCTTCACGGTCTCCACATAGGAGCCTTCGGGCTAGGTGACATTGGGCATCCTGCCCACCATGGCGCCTCTGCACTCCGCTTGCTGGCCAACCACCACCTTTGGCTTCATGTTGAAGGTCTTTAGCCATAGGCCGAAGTGGTGCGTGATGCGGAGGAATGCCTCGCACACGACGATAAACACTGATATGTTGAGGGTGAAATTGGGGGCCAGATCATGGAAGTCCACCCTGTAGTAGAACATAAGTCCGCGGACAAATGGGTGCAGGGGGAATCCCAGTCCGCAGACGAAGTGAGAGAAGAACACTACTCTCTGCTGGGGTTTCGGCGTAGGGACGATTTGCCCTGCAGACGGAAGCCGGTGCGCGATGTTCATGGACAGGTATCCGGCCTCCCGAAGCTTCGTAATGTCCTCCTCCGTAACGGAGGAGGCCATCCACTTGCCTCCCGCTCTAGACATGCTTGGAATGGCTTTACGGAGAAGGTGAGAACTTGGGCGCTGGAGCTCGAGTGGGGGAGAATGGATGAGCGGAGAAATAAGAAGGCATGGGTGAAAAAAGGGAATCCTTATCTCTTTATAAAGACGGTAGAAACCGTGCGTCTCCCCACTTGCCATGTAAACTCGCTTATTCCCCAAGCGCCATGTTGATGGCGCGGTTGGGTTAGCCACACCCGTATTGATGAGAATCCCGTGATAAGGGGACACAATCTCTGCTTCGACAAGACGTGCCAATGAAACCGCCTCGCAAGATGTGCAGTAATAGGCTAAGAAAAACGGTTCGAATAAAGACCGGGCCATGGCGTGATGCCACGCTGTGAAAAGTTGTCGACAGATTAGATTTGTGGAATATTTTGCTCTCTACGGTGGTATGTGGAATTTTTTTGCAGAGCCAGACACGATCCTTGTGTTTGAGATATTCTATGGAGTATTCGGAGAAGGAACCCGCCTTGCAATGCCGAAGACAATCTGCGTGCTGGACTTATCGTCATTGAAGCCTGGTTCAGGGGCTACTGAGGGAGTCCTGGATTAGGGGGTCCTCGAACATCTGGACTATGTACTTGTGCCAGACTGTTGGATTATGAAGATACAAGATTGAAGACTTCGTCCCATGTCTGGGTGGGACTCTCCTTTGCGTGGAAGGCAAGCTTGGCTATTCGGATATGTAGATTTCCTTCTCTATAACTGACTCTGTGTAATCCTAGCCCCCTCCGGTGTCTATATAAACCGGAGGGTTTAGTCCATCGGACAAGAACAACAATCATAATCATAGGCTAGCTTCTAGGGTTTAGCCTCTACGATCTCATGGTAGATCAACTCTTGTGATACTCATATCATCAAGATAAATCAAGCAGGAAGTAGGGTATTACCTCCATCGAGAGGGCCCGAACCTGGGTAAACATTGTGTCCCCCGCCTCCTGTTACCATTAGGCTTAGATGCACAATTCGGGACCCCCTACCCGAGATCCGCCGATTTTGACACCGACAACCATAAGCCGGGGCTTGATGCCTTTCAAGATTTCTTGATTAGCTCTTTCAGCTTGACCATTAGACTGGGGGTGAGCCACTGACGACACATCAAGCCAGATGTGCTCGCTTTGACAGAACTCTTCCATAGCACCCTTGGAGAGATTCGTGTCGTTATCTGTTATAATGATGTGTGTAAAACCAAAGTGAAAAATCACCTTCTTCATGAATTGAACCACCGTGGTTGCATCACACTTGCTGACTGGTTCTGCCTCGACCCATTTAGTGAACTTATCAACCGCCACCAGAAGGTGGGTCTTCTTATCCTTGGACCTCTTAAGAGGCACAAGCATATCAAGCCCCCAAGTTGCAAACGGCCAGGTGATTGGAATCATCCTCAATTCCTGAGCCGGAACATGGTCCCGGCGTGAAAACTTCTGACAACCGTCACACTTCCTGACCAAATCCTCAGCATCAGCATGAGCTATTAGCCAGTAAATACCGTGTCGGAAAGCTTTAGCCACAAGGGATTTTGAACCGGCAGGATGACCGCAATCCCCTTCATGGATTTCATGCAAAATCTCCCAGCCCTCTTCAGGAGAAACGCAGCGCTGAAACGCCCTCGAGACACTGCAGCGATGTAACTCGCCATTGACAATAGTCATGGATTTGGACCGCCGGATTATCTGTCTGGCCAAAACTTCATCCTCGGGTAACTCGCCCCGGGTCCTATACGCCAAGTAGGGCACCGTCCAATCAGGGATAGCATGAAGAACCGCCACCAATTGAGCCTCCGGGTCGGGAACAGCCAAATCCTCCTCCGTTGGTATTTTGACCGACGGGTTATGCAAAACGTCAAGAAAGACATTGGGCGGCACCGGTTTACGCTAAGACCCGAGCCGGCTTAACGCTTTCGCTGCTTCATTCTTGCGCCGATCAATGTGCTCAACCTGATAACCCTTGAAGTAACTAGCAAAGACATCCACTTCACGCCGATAAGCCGCCATGAGTGGATCCTTAGAATCCCAAGTACCAGACACTTGCTGAGCCACTAAATCGGAGTCCTCGAAGCAACATACCCGGATTAATTTCATATCCTTAGCCGTCCGAAGACCATGGAGAAAGGCCTCATACTCAGCTACATTGTTAGTACATGGAAACATCAAGCGGAGAACATAACAAAATTTATCACCTCGAGGGGAAGTAAGAACCACTCCAGCCCCCGAGCCCTCCAATTGTCTGGACCCGTCGAAATGAATAGTCAAGTATGTGTTATCCGGTTTATCCTCCGGTGCCTGCAATTCTGTCCAATCATTTATGAAATCCACGAGCACTTGGGACTTGATGGCCATACGAGGCATATATTTTAACCCGTGAGGTCCGTGCTCGATAGCCCACTTAGCAACCCTTCCAGTTGCCTCTCTATTATGGATGATATCGCCCAAAGGAGTGGAACTGGCCACAGTGATGGGATGGCCCTGAAAGTATTGCTTAAGCTTCAAGCTCGCCATAAAAACTCCATACACCAGCTTCTACCAATGGGGATATCTCTGCTTGGACTCAATAAGAACCTCACTGATATACTAAATCGGTCGTTGAACTGGATACTCCTTACCGGACTCCTTGCGCTCCACCACAATAGACACGCTGACAGCCCGGGCGTTAGCAGCCACATATAACAGTAATGGTTCTTTATCAATGGGGGCAGCAAGAACAGGCGGCTCAGCTAACTGCTTCTTCAGATCCTCAAATGCCGCATTAGCAGCATCACTCCAGACAAAGTTGTCTATCTTTTTCATCATCTGATATAGAGGGATGGCCTTCTCTCCCAACCGGCTGATAAACCGGCTTAATGCTGCAATACGACTCGCTAGACATTGAACATCGTTGATGCACGCCGGTTTAGCCAGGGACGTAATAGCCTTGATCTTTTCTAGATTAGCTTCAATGCCCCTGTCAGACACCAGAAAACCCAAGAGCTTGCCTGCCGGTACACCAAAAATACACTTGGCCGGATTAAGCATCATCTTATAAACCCGGACATTATCAAAAGTTTCCTTCAAATCCTCTATCAATGTCTCTGCTTTCCTGGATTTCACCATGATATCATCCACATAAGCATGAACATTGCGCCCAATCTGATTATGAAGACAATTCTGCACACATCGCTGATAATTCGCCTGGGCACTCTTGAGCCCAAAGGGCATAGATACATAGCAGAAGGCTCCGAAGGGAGTTATAAAGGTCGTCTTCTCCTGGTCCTTAACTGCCATTTTAATCTGATGATAACTAGAATAAGCATCCAGAAAGCTCAAACGCTCACAACCCACCGTAGCATCAATAATTTGATCAATACGAAGGAGAGCAAAGGGATCAGCTGGACAAGCCTTGTTCAAATCTATGTAATCCACACACATATGCCAAGTGCCATTCTTCTTGAGTACCAGCACCGGGTTAGCCAATCAATCAGGGTGAAAAACCTCCACAATAAACCCTGCTGCCAAGAGCCGGGCTACCTCCTCACCAATGGCCTTGCGTCTCTCTTCATTGAAGCGGCGAAGAAACTGCGTGACATGTTTAAACTTGGGATCGATATTAAGAGTGTGCTCAGCGAGTTCCCTCGGTACACCCGGCATGTCAGAAGGTTTCCATGCAAAGATGTCCCGGTTCTCACGGATGAACTCGTTTAGCGCGCCTTCCTATTTCGGATCCAGGTTAGCGCTGATGCTAAACTGCTTGGATGAATCGCCAGGAACAAAATCAACCAACTTAGTCTCATCAGCCGATTTAAACTTCAATGCCGGATCATGCTCTATAGTTGGCTTTTTCAAAGACGTCATATCTGTCGGATCAACATTGTCTTTAAAAAACTTCAACTCCTCTGTCGCACAAAACGACTCAGTATAGGCCGCATCGCCCTCCTCGCATTCCAAAGCAATCTTCCGGCTTCGATGTACTGTGATGGTCCCCTTATGACCCAGCATCTTGAGCTGCAGATAAACATAATAGGGCCTTGCCATGAACTTAGCATAAGCTGGCCGGCCGAACAGGGCATGGTACGGGCTCCTGATTTTCACCACTTCAAAAGTCAATGTCTCTGCTCTCGAATCATGATCATCTCCAAAAGCAACCTCCATAGCTATCTTACCGACTGGATAAGCCGATTTACCAGGCACCACACCGTGAAAAATGGTGTTTGACAGTTTAAGATTCTTGTCTGTCAACCCCATACGACGGAAGGTTTCATAATATAAGATGTTGATACTGCTCCCTCCATCCATGAACACCTTGGTGAACTTATAACCCCCAACCTGAGGCGCCACCACCAACGCCAGGTGACCCGGATTATCAACCCGGCGTGGATGATCCTCTCGACTCCACACAATAGGCTGTTCTGACCAGCGCAAGTAACGGGGCACCACCGGTTCAACGGAGTTCACTACCCTTTTATGAAGCTTGTGATCGCGCTTGCACAGACTAGTGGTGAAGACGTGATACTGCCCACTATTCAACTGCTTCGGGTGACTCTGGTAACCAGACTGTTGCTGTTGCTGATTTCCTTGTTGATTATAACCACCGTGGTTGCCCTGATTGCCTTGATTGCCATGTCCACCCTCATTACCTTGGAATCCTGAACCGGAATTACCTCCACCATAACCCGGCCCATAAGACCCAGGTCCTGAACCGCCGGATGATCCATGATAATATTGAAAAAGATCTGAGTTCTTGAACTCCCGCATAATAAAGCAATCCTTCCAAAGGTGCATGGCTACCTTCTCTCGCGTCACGTGCCTCGGGCAAGGCTGATTTAACAGGCGCTCAAGATTGACACCTGATCCTCCACTCCGTGGAGGCAGTTTACCCTTATGACGCTGGCCATTGTCCTGCGCATTGGTGTTAGCCACAAAATCTGAATTACTATCCGCTTCACGCTTACCATTGTTCCCATGGCCCTCCTGGTTATGCTACTGCCCTTTAGCGCCGCTGTTCTTCTTTCCCTTCCCCAGCTTCTCATCGTCAGACTTGGAATCCTTGGTACTATCAGAGTCGGCACACTTAACCAGAGCTGCCATAAGTGTTCCCATGTCATTGAAGTGACGCTTGAGCCGTCCCAACTTTAACTTCAGAGGCTTGAACCAGCAATTGCCCTCCAATGTTATAACTGCTGAGTCGGCATTGATGTAGTCCGATGAATGCAAGATCTCCAAAACCCGGCACACCCAATGGGTTGTCGATTCGCCTTCTTCTTGGACACAGGCGGCTAGATCCACAATTGACATGGGTTGCTTGCACCTGTCCTTGAAGTTTGTTATAAACCAGGCCTTTAACTCAGCCCATGATCCGATGGAATTAGCTGGCAAACTTTTCAGCCAAGTGCGGGATGTTCCATCCAACATCATGGTGAAGTATTTAGCACACGCCGCCTCCTCTATGTCCAGGATCTCCATTGCCATCTCATAGCTTTCGATCCATGAATCCGGGGGTAAATCAGCAGTGTAATTGGGCACTTTACGCGGACCCTTGAAATCCTTAGGCAGGCGCACATTGTGTAGAGCTGGGGTCAGACACGGCACCCCCAAGAGCTGAAAGCAAAACCTCGTCCCACTAACGTTGTTGGACGAACCGGAGTAAGATGACGGTCCGCGTACTGCACTGCTAACTCGGCTTCTCGACGCGCTCTACCGTTATCCACCACATCCTGAGCATTTGCACCACCGCCCGCCGGGTTTAGGTCCTCGAGGGGCATCACGGTTCCGCGCACTGCTCGACACAACCGGTTCATCAATATGCCTACTATAACTCAGGCTCGGGCGAGGGGTTGAATGAATTCTGTCCTGACTATACGAATAAGCCTGCTGCTGAACCATAGCCGTTTGAAGGAGATCCCTGGCCCGCCGCATCTCAACCGCCGCTGGAGACTCGCCCTCCATTGGAATAGCTGCCAATCGCGATGCCACAGCAATCATGTTATCCAAAAGGGTGGAGAAGTGACCCGATGGTGTCGGCATGTACTGTGGCGGGTCATGGGTCCGTCGAGGCGGGTCCATCGCCTGTGGCTGATCCGGCGCTCCTGTCCCAGGTGCTTCAGCTTGGTTTACCGCTACCAGATTACTGGTTCCTGCTCCTGGTGTGTTGAGGAGATTCATTGCTTCATAAACCGGTGGCAGACGAGACCAATGCCTCCTCCTCAATACGTCATTTGAAGCATTCTGATCCAGCATGAGCCGGTAATTTTCTGCCTGAATCCGCTGTGCGTGAGCATCTAAAGCGGCCCGCTCATCAGACATCCTGGTTTCCTCAGCCGCCAAGTCCTCCTTGGCCTGAGCTATTTGATCTCGCAGCTTCGTGACCTCCGTGTTATGCTGATCTTGATTCTCCGGAGTAACCTATATGGTCAACAATGTCATCCAGGCGTCCAATAAACCGGACAGGACTTGAGCCGGCCGGCGCGCGCGGCCTCCTGTCCTGGTTACCGATCCGGAAATCATCACTGCTGCAGCCAATGAGTGTTGCGTGGGCTGCATACCGGCCATGAAGATCGCAACCTGGTTTGGCAGTTCAAGGGGGTCCGGAATACTATCGCCATTGCAACAGCCCCCAAACCGGCCATCTTGCAGTTGGTACAGGGACTCGGTCTCACCGGTGGATGATTCGCCATCTGAATAAACGACCGTCTCACCATAGGACACCGGTTTAGACTCCGCACCATTGATGAATCCTACAAACGCATGCTTCATGGCAGGCTAAACCCGGGCAGGACTCGCACGCTGAGCCATCTCGATGAGGTCGGCGCAGATGTTCGGCTCAGGGCCCGGTTCGCCGATCTTGCCGATGAAGACGTGGATTCCTCCAAAGGGGACCCGGTA
This sequence comes from Triticum dicoccoides, assembly GCF_002162155.2. NCBI lineage: Eukaryota > Viridiplantae > Streptophyta > Magnoliopsida > Poales > Poaceae > Triticum > Triticum dicoccoides. The sequence continues at coordinate 150,999,921 of NC_041387.1, read as the reverse complement.
CCCATACTCGATTGAGCCAGCGTCAGGGCCCCATCCTGCATCGTCGATGTAGAGCTTGTCGCGACGACTCTTGGTCATCCGTCCCACTACATATCCCTTGAGTCCTTCGAAGTTGCCCTTTAAGAACTCGAAACTATCATGCGATAGTCCCATGGTGGGCGCCAACTGTCGTGGAATTATCACGTCAGATGTCCTAGTGTGAGGACTCGTGGAGCCATCGCTATGAGATTATCTTAAAGGGGTTAAACCAGACAAAGGACATGGGGAGTTTACACTGGTTCGGCCCCTTGCCGTGAAGATAAAAGCCTACGATCCCGTTGTGGTGGAATTGATGGGGTCTCGATGATCAGGCAGCGAATCCGCTTTACCTGGCTCTCGAGTTGTTTTTTCTTGTCCTTGAACCACCGCCGGGTCGTCCCTTTATATACACAGGTTGACGCCCGGCGGTTTACAAAATCCCGACGCCGGCTCATACACGTGTCCGGCTTGGTTTCTACCCTTTCCTATCTTACAATACAAGTTACATATCACATGGCGGTTTATGTCTACGGGCCCTAATCCGCCTTTGGGCCCTGGGCCTTTAAATCTCATGTAGTAAAGCGCCATCTCCTTGTCTTCATGGGCTTAAATATGGATGACTACTTATGAGTATAACTCGGCCCCTCCTGGGCGGTTTATACTCAATAGTTATATCCCCAACAGACGTCGCGCTGGCCTCCGCACAGGTTGGCTGGCTGGCTCGAGCATGACTCACACATGAGCAAGCCGCCGCGCTGGCCTTCGCTCGAACCAGATGGCTGGCCTTAGCGTGGCGCGTGTGAGCAAGCCGCCGCACCGCCGTGCCAACCTAGCTACCAAACCTTGCAGACAAGCAGTTGGATGCATCCAGCAGGGTGTGTGCTATCTTGGCTAGCTAGCGGCCGCGAGTGTCGTACGAAGCTGGCATACGAGCTGCCTCATGATGGGCTCCGCACCATTGGCGGTTTTGACCTCGCCTTCTGCCGGCGGCGGTAGCTCCGTCCCATGGCTTAGGATGACTAGGTGTGGACGGGCCGAAGGTAGGAGGTCACTTGGGGATTTTTTTTCCAGACTGGCATGTAGGTCCCACAAGTCATAATGCCTAACTTGCCGGTCGAATAGAATGTGTTGACTTAAGGGGCGACATGGGTTGAAACGTGCCTATAACGGCACTTTGTAGAGTGTTCATTTCTTGGTTGGGCTGGTTGATAAGTGGTAGTAGTAGTTTCTTGGCATTATTAGTGGTTTCTTGTAAGGAACAATGTACCAGCGACAAAAGGCGATTCTAGGTTGCGTTGTACTCCAACGAGTACTACTACTGGTCGCGGGAGTGAATATCTCGTTTTGTGGGTTCGATACCGACCGAACGCACGGTGGCCTTTTTATAAATAGTAACCTTGCTGCAAGCCATATTGTAGACTGGTAGTTTGACTTTTGAAGTCGAACGGACGTGTCACACCACAATCTGGGTGCACTGGATAACCCAGCCACGTGAACACATACTAGAGTAGTACTACTATATACTCGCATGTGTGCTCTCCCTAGCCGCACTTCGCTTGTAGCTTCCTCATCGACTAGCATATTTAAAATAGCGCCTCCCAATTAGGCCAGAGGAGCCGGAAAAGCCTAGCATGGCATTGGGAACTATGCAATATGGCTCTGTACATAAAGTGCTAGTACTCTACTACTCTATAGCTTGTGGCGTTGCACGCATGGACTTCGCTCCATTACCGTCTCTATAAAAGAAATTCCTCTTGACGTGATTTTTTTTCAAACGGAGGCAAAAGTTTTTCCTCGTCTCGTTCATAAATAAGGAACTACTAACAAAGTTCGACGAGATCCATTACACCTCCACAAATCGAAGCGAAAAGCCTAGTCTCGATGTATCAAAGAACTCAAATGTTCTGCCCCCACAGTAATCGTTGCTGATAAACAGGCTGCTAGTGTGTGCGTGAGAGGAGCGGCTCAGTAGGCCAGCTACATGCTCGAATAGATCATGGAGAGTACGCACTACGCAGGTGTACTTTCCCTGCATTCATAGTAGAGTGATGGTTCTAGAGAACAGTAGTACCCTCCACTTGCAACTGTAGCTCCTTGGCCTTGAGATTCAAGAGTTGGAAACTGGTGCACTATAGAAGTACAGTACATTGCACTACTAGTTGAGAAAGTAGTAATACTACTGCTACAGTACGAGTACATAGTAAATAATAGCCTCACCATCGTGGGGCACGAGCCACCACCACTATGTGTGCCCGCATACAAGGCCCTGCGGTTACGCTCTTATCTCCTCCTCGCCAGTTCCCCTCCCCTCGAAGAGACCAAGGCAGTTCGTTGTTTCTCCCATGGATTCGCCAGGCGGTTCTTCTCCTCGTCAGGGTTGGGAGACCTTGGACGATGATCCTTTGGGAGAAATCGCACGCCACTCCGACATCCTCACCGCCGCAAGACTTGGTGCTTCCTGCACCAACTTTTTTAAGACAGTGCTTAAACAGGCTTGGGAAAAGGTCATGCTTTTTGGTCTTCCATGCGTCCTCTAGGAGAAGGTTATTCTATGGGACAATCCTTCAAACAGGCCACTGCTCCCTGGACATGGTTCCACGTTGACTCCACTAGAGTTGCCGATGTTGAGAGGTAGTCGGATTTTGTCAGATGAGCAGGTCAGTCATGGAGTTTGATCATGTAGTGTATATTCTAAATATAGTACTTAGTTATTACATCACGTAATTTCTCCGTTGTCCACCGTCTTATATATATATGTATGGGTTGGTGCCAATGAAGATTGGCTTGCATACCACCAGCCAGATACCACCATCATTTTGCACAACATTCACAACAGTGTGGTCGTTCCCGTAGACCCCCTCTCCACCATTGGGATCGGCCATCTGGACTAGCTGGGCTTGAATACATATGATGATGCCTACATGAGATTGAAGAAGATAGAAATTGCTGAAGACAAAGCGACGCGGCTACAATGATTACTATCTCATCGCGGTGTTTGACATAAGGATTGCCATTAATACAAGAGGCAGTAACGGTAGAGGCTGGCACATGTTGGTCGCGGCAGATTTGTACCCCTATACGTTCAAAGACGCCGTGCACCATGTAGGCCGCATCTTCGCGGTGACAAGCCAGGGGACTTGTTTCATCTGGTTTCCATACTACGATATGGGAGATTACAAATGGAATGCACAAACCATCATTTGCATCCCTAACGGTACTCCATTATTTTGCAGGGACTAGTCATCCCTCGATTAAAATAAGATCGCCGATCCTGGATGTGCATTTTCTTCCGTGATTCGGTCTAACCTGGAACCTTGTAGCTGACTTTGGCATATTGGGATCAACTATCTTAGCAGTCATTACCCATGGTACCACTTATGTGCAACATGGTGACACAATCTACCACGACCGGACCGTCACCATCTACCCAGGTATTCCATTTTCTCATTTTTGTGTGTTAGAGTAGTACTTGTTAGTTATTTTCTTTTCTTGACTGGAACATGTTTACTGTACTAGTAGTACAATTTAGTATTATATTTTTTAACCTTCTCGCCTTCTCTTTCATTGTTGTACTGCTTACTAGTACTAGTAGGAGTACTTTTTACCTTGGAGGACGCGTAGAGCTAGATAGGCCCTTGAAGACTGAACCCACTAGCTCCCACCATCTTTGTTTTTCCATGTCTTATACTATCTCATACATGTAGACAAGAGTGGCTATATATAATAAGCCGGTTATTTTACTTCCCCTATACTGGAGTAGTACTATTTGCTACACAGTATTACTGACCGCCATATTTGAGCACAACATTATTATGCATGGACCTTGACTATGTATGTCACCATGTGTCCAGATCTGAGATGCCGCGTGTACCAGATGAACGGCGCCGAGTTCGACCCATGTGGTGCTATGTGGGTGTCGAGGAACACTCTTCGAGAGTACATGCTTTTCATTGGGGACAGCTACCCCATTGTGAAGCGGATGCCACCTTCCATGCACGACACTGAACCGGCCGTTCATGAAGCATGGTTGTGTCTTTAGTGCGCACCACCGAATGAACGACATGCTGGGACACGCTATCCCTGATTTATGCCACTTCAGCTTGGATGAGTCTCCATCGTGTGGAACCGGACTAGAAGCTGCGACAATGATTCCCGTTGCCCACCGCTATGGATCGTGCCATCCATGAAGAACACCTGGGGCTAGAACCTGGAGGAGGACATGGAGCCCATCTATAACATGCAAGTGGAGTATGGTAAATTGTGAATGGCAGCGCTGTGAATATATGTAGACTAGTCATGCACAAATTTATCACATGAAGTGGAGGTGAACTTGTGTGGCATACTGGCATTTGTCCTTTAGAATTTATTACTAGTAAGTTTGTTATGTGTACGTGCAACTTGTGTGGTTGCTGCACGGGCTCCAACATGCTCTTTGAGAAAAAAAAAAGGTGGTACAGCTTTGGATATAGGTGACGTGGCGGCATCATACAGTAGCATAATTCGCTATAGTTGTAGTACTCCTACTAGGACGACAACTCCGATAAAACCTTGCACTTGTCTCTTTGCCTCTTCAGGAGGTTCAACAGTTCGTACTCGTGTGAACGTTGCATTTGACTCTTTGCCTCTTCGGAAGGTCCAATAATGATGATACTACAGTACCATATGCTTCTAGCAATCTGACACCGAATGAACTGCTGCACGTCCACCGCGAGGGCGAGGGTGAGGGAGAGGGAGAGGGCGCTGTAGTCAAAACCCTCTCCTCATCCCACGAGCCACCGCGCGCGTGGGCGACAAAGAGGGTGTAGGCGTACGTAGTAAGCAAGCTTCTCCTCGTCCTATGAGCCACCGCGCGTGGGCGGGGGAGAGGGCGTAGCAAGCAAGCTTCTCCTCGTTCGCCGAGTTGGGACACATCAAAGCAGTACTAGTCCATACTGCGTCCTTTTTGGTTAAGATGGCATAATTTGAAACGAGAAAATACACTAGCGATCAACGTACGCAACAAAACGCTCATTACAGTCACTATATAGTTTTGCGGTGATTATACGGTCACTAGCTCACCATAGAGCACCGTATTGCACCCTACTGACCGGCCACATAGTCGACGTGGCACTTTGTTGACTGGTTAAATTGACACCTAGTTTTTGGGTCCCACCTATTAGTTGGCAGAGCAAAGAAATCAGTTAACAAAACTTTACACAGGAGCCATAGGAGTCCAACCCTTGCGCGCAAACCACCCTTGTTGTGTATGTGAGTGCATGCATGTGTACTCAACTCCCTCGGTCTTCCAACAAAGAGTGTACATCTACACTTACAATGAACTTAGGCTTTAATATAATCAATAATGACTGACTGATGCACCAACTTGTGCTCTAGCTATAGGCTACATGTCTATCCTTAATTACAGCATGCAACAACCTTCATTTAATCTTGTTCTCTCAATGTTCGCATGCACACATAAGTCTGCTACTTTTGGGCGTTAATTATGCCATGAAGTTCTAGTTCCTCATGGTCAATGTGTAAATCTCTATATGTATAGTCTTTCACGTACGGAGGGAGTAGGTTGAGCACTTGAGCGTGAGCGTGTGTGTTGCGTCGTGTGATTTGTGCCGCATGGATGCGTGAGTGTCGCGTGCCTGCATGTGTACGTGTGAGTGTTGCATGTTGCATGCATGCATGCATGAGGCTTGTACTCCCTCCCATTGACATGTTCATATTTCAAGCTTCATTAAAATATTGCATGCAAGAATTAAGAGAAAACTCACCAATGCATGTAAAATTTTTGGTCATTTGTTCCTCTCGCATGCATTCCAATTAATACGTTCGTCAATGCAATTTTCTTGAGGAAAATGAGCCCATTGTTGAGTACTTTTGGAAAAAAAACTTCGCACACTCATCATTTACTACTACCTTGGTTGATGTTTTTTTATTGACCTATATATAAACCTCCGTCATGGTTTAATGGTCCCCTTCGTCAAATTTGATCGTAAATTTAACTAACAAAGTGTCAATGCATGTCATAAAAAACTATACCATTCAAAATTATGTTCAAATACGAATCCAGTGATATGATTTTTGGTGAAATGCATTAACATTTTATTAGTTAAATAGGGGTCAAAGTTTGACACAAAATACTACTAGTACTCCTACATTATTGGCGCCGGGTGCCTTGGCCAATGTTTCATCTTGTTGGACAGGATGAGAGTAGAGGCATAGGGATACTGTAGATAGGAAGTCTTGGTGATCTATTATTCCCCATCTCGATCAGAGACAACTATTCAACTAGTATTCACGGTGAAGTGAAGATACACGCTGCAGCAGATGGGACACGTAATTAATAAGCTGAATCAGTCGTACCCAGTACTGCCATCATGTTTGCCAGTGGAGCATGCTTCCACAAATACGCCTACGCACCTCTCTCTTCCATTAACTGACATATGGGACCTCTTGAGGTAGACCCACATGTCATCGGCTTAACTATTTACACTCCGAAGGACGGTATATCCTGGTAGTTTACTAGTAGAATTGAGATTTAATGCACTTTCTTCCACGTCTTTCCCTATTCTTCCTCCTCTCTTTTGCTTCCTCCTCTCTTCCCCATCGTCGGCCGCACACCATTTTCCCCCGCTCACTACACGCCCGCCCGTGCCATCTTCCTTAGTAGCTCGCGCGTACCATATCCCCCGCTCACTGCTCGGCCACACACGCCATCTTCTTCGCTCGCCCGCCCGAATCCACTTCCCCGCTCGCTCGCAGGCACCGAAAACCCCGATCACTCAGCACCCTAAAAAAACCTACGGCAGAACCGACTGACACGTAGATCCGCGATTGGAATTCCCTCCCCGATGTTCTCTTGGAGCAGATCTATAATCGTATGGACCTGCTCAGCACCGTTAGTCTGGCCGCATGCTCAGTGTCTTTGTACCGTCTACTCGTCTGCAACCTACCGGCCCTTTTCAAGACACCCTGCTTGCTGATGCCCAGTCCTCGCAGGTGGCCCAGACACCAACTTGACGACCCTATGGAGGTTGCCATGGTGCCGCTCGACATGCTACCACTACCCCGTCCACATGTCCTCCATGCGCAGGCACTACTAGGCGGGCACGAAGGCCAACTAGATCGTCCTCATCCGCCAATCCGGTAGTCTGTGGCGTCTCGTGGATATCTACACCCAGCAAGAGATCACCCTTCCATCGTTGGATACCGCCGCCATCGAGCCTCGCGGCCCGCTGGACACTCCTGCCTACTACGCACGAGATGCGTCGAGCTTCTGGAGGGACCTCCGTTTGCTGAAGTTTGTAATCTGCAAAGTGCCCACACCATCAGAAGACTACATGGATTACAAGCTCATTGCCTTGTTCGACATGGGATTAGTCTATCTAGAATCCCGTCACCATACATGGTTATGGCTCATCATCAATCCTATTGATCCTCCATTTATGTCTAATGCTATAGTGCATGATGGCATCGTGTACGCAGTCAATCCACAGATTGGCTGCCTATACTGTTGGAATCTATCCTCATGTAATTGTTCTATCTCATCTGATCTTTACCTTGTGAATACGACTGCATGTTGATTGTTACAAGTTTAGAATAGATAGTATGCCTATAACCACATCATTGCTATATGTTCCTCTCATTTCCTAGATTTTTATGACCACACATGTTATTGCTAGAGTTGATATGAGAACAATTGGCATCTAATGATTGTTAGATTAGATATTATGAGTATAACCTCAAGATTGCTATATGTTACTCTCATTTACAAGATTTTTATAACCATGCATGTTATTGTTTAGAGTTGATATGAGAACAGTAGTAAGTGCTATGGTAGAATATGAGTAGGCCCTATCATAGTTGTTTTCCTCTCATTGTTACATGAATTTTGAACCATGACATATTGTTAGAATATGAAAGCCATTGGCTTATTTATTTTAACTTGGGGTATGATTATGACCACGGCATTGCAATTCTATGTCTATGATATGTGTCACTGTTACAATAATCTTAATTCCACACATACTCTAAACATGATTATATGTTTTTGTCCTTTTGATCTCCAATTTGATTTTTTGCAGAAGACGCAAAAGCGCTAGCCTTCATGATTCAAGGACCTGGAGTCATACCATTCAATGGGTGGTGGTTTATCGCTCATTCAACTGATGGCGGTCATTTGATGCTCATTTGCGCGTATCAAATTGACCAAACCATTTCATCAAACCACATGCAGTACAATGCCTAGGGCATTCATGACAGTGATGGCTATGGCTGCTTCGTGTTCGAGAAAGGTCCCAGCTCCGTTGGGCCAGGCTTATTCAACTGGAGGCGGGTTTACAGCCTCGGCAACCACTCCATGTTCCTCGGGCTCAATTATCCGATCATCCAACCAATCGTCGATCATATCACCAGTGATAATTACCGTGCTATGCAACATCCATTGTCCAGGGAGAATTGTGTTTACACATTGTACCATGGGTTTCATGAATCACCATATCCACAGATTCGTCGACACAGCTTGTTGCCAAGTAATCTTTAGTGTGTGAAAGGCATCGAGCTTCCATGCGATGAATGGCTTTTGCAAACACGATATGCGGCGATGTGGTTCATGCCAACAGCAAATATGCACAACTTGATTCATACTGATATCTAGACCGAGCCATGTATCCTGCTATTATAGCATGACCCCCTTTTGTTGGATATTATGTATTGTTGTTAGTTTGAAGGATAGATACCTTTCTGAGATCAAGTGCATTCTAACTCACCTGCATAGGATGTACTGATAATGATGATGGAGATGCTGTGCAGAAGCCATTGAATCGTGCGTACATGTTGGTGAAAGTGTTGTCCAATGGGAACTATATTTCATATTACTCATGTAGCCTACAAAGTCTGTCGCACAACCTTGTAACTTCTTACTCCATTTCTATATTTCAACTAGTCCTTTATACCGTATATTCCGCTACTCGTACTACTACCTCCCTCCTGGTTTATTGGTCCCCTTCGTAATTTGTGTCAAATTTGGACCATAAATTTAACTAACTAAATGTTAATGCATGTCACAAAAATTATATCGTTTGATTCGTATTTGAACATAGTTTCCAATGCTAGAATTTTCGGTAACATGCATTGACATTTTGTTAGTTAAACATATGGTTGAAATGTGACACTAAATACGACTCGTAAGTAGTACAGTAGTACAACTAGTATACGTCGGTCAAATTATTCATGATGTCCTCACATTGGATTGACGTGACAACATGCTACGCGTGAGGTGATGCAAGAGTCCCGGTGGTGTGTTCGGCTCACCCCTCTCGTACTACAACAACACTCTTGCATTCTCTACAAAATCACTCTCCCATTCTCTCCCGGTCTCCCCGCCTCCCAGCTGCCGCCTTGTTCTGATCCATTTGGTACGATGAGCGATGAGGTACTGGAGTCGCTATACTTCATTACAAGTAGTTAAAAGGAAGACACTGAAAAAATCGATCTCAACAAGTATGCTCTTCAAGTTAGCCAGATTAAGGAAGGAATCAGCGAGGCCGCTCCTGTGTGTATTCGTCCCGTCGCTCTGTATTATGATTTCGATCTTTGTGGGGGTTTTCAAGTCTTTAGAGTCTACATGTAGCAATGAAGCCGAGACCCTAGTTTGTTTGGGTATTGTGGACTTCAGATTTTGAGTACCACTTAGCTGTTGAAATCTTTCATCATTTACTTAAAACAGTCGATTGATCATACATTGAGTACCATTTAACTGGAATTAACCGGTGCAAGTCCAAGAAGGATTGGCCGCTGTTGCCGGTTGGCGTCAAGTTCGATCCCACAGATCAGGAGCTAATTGAGGACCATGAGGCCAAAGTGAGTGCTGACAGTGCGAGATCTCACCCTCTCATTGATTTGTTCATACCAATCATCGACAGCAAGCACGGCATATGCTACACCCATCCTGAGAAACTTCCAGCTGAGACACCGATCGACTGTCTACTTGCACAAACATATTGCTTTGTTTATAGCTCTATTTTTCTTTTTAGACGCAGACCTAGTGAAGCAATTACAATTTGACAGTTAAAAAGTGAAACAAGTGACTGCAACATGCCAAAGATGTGATCAAAATGACAACCATGTACACTAAAACATGTATTCGACAATACTGCGGGTATCACACTAAGTGGCCTAAGCAAGCATTTCTTCTAGCGCAACTCCAGGGCGTTCAAAAGGGGAACGCGGACACGTTGCAAGATAAAATCAAAGTGCATCATGCACACGATGTGGAACAACACCGGCAATACCTTGACGGTGTTGGTCAACAGTCGGCAGACGGGCAGCAAAAAGGTTCTGGTGCTGCACACCAACAAGAACTTCGACCAACAGAGGACCAACTGGGTGATGCACCAGTACGACCTTGGGAACCTAGAGCAAGAGAAGGAGTGGGAGCTGGTCCTCTGCAAGATTTTCTACTAGACGAACACTAGGGCCAGGACTAAAAATATTATAAGTTAGTTAGCTATTGGTACTTGTCCTACCGGGTCGTCTACAAGTTGGTATTGTTGTTAAGGATCTTTAGGTATGAACTTGGCATTTGCTTCCAACCATCATGTCAAGGTCAACGTGGATATAAAGCTAAATCATTTGTTTCAAAAGAAATTTTCAGGCACCTGATTTTTATTTGATGGGTAGCATAAGCACCTGTCGTTCGAATTCCCAGTTCTCCAAAAAAATTACATCTTCGAAGTACGCAGGGGATCCATCCAGTTTCACAGGATGATAGTTGGACGCAGCACGTCAGAATAGGGTTGTGGCATGCCAAGCCCAGCTGCAAATTGTTAAAAGAGAGGAGCGATGGATATGGGCCTTCCAGAACAGTTAAGTGTCGCGACCTCGATCGTGAAGCGCCTCACATGGACTAAAAAAGGCCTAGTCCATTATTATTAGTTCAAATATGTAAAATATTCCACAGTGAAAAGAAATATGTAAAATACAATGAATTTAGTCCGCTTTCATTGAAAACCATCTGATTCGCATGAAATTCGTCCGTGGAACCACAAGACGGCTGTCCATATAGAGCCTAACCATACGAAACCAGCAGGTCCATGGACATACACAAGCAAGTGCATGCAGTTATTATCACGATGGAAAAATAAATGATGACGTCTGAGATGGAAACAAATGAAGTCTTCAACGTAGTCAATAAACGAGAGAATTCTGCAAGTACAGACTGATAACTAGGATCCCGCAGGTATATTGTTTTTTCAGCTCGAACAAGTTTCAACTGGATGTAGACTACCAAGGATTGGTTTTGTTTTTAACAGGCCCAGCCCATGAGGACAATGGGGCACAAAGATCCAGCAGGTATCTACTGGTCTCTGGCCCGCTAGTCTTAGTTATATTTTGTTTTAGAACATCCGCAAGTAGTTTTTTTACTGAATCAAACACACAACCCAGTTCTATTTTCCTCTTGAAACGCCATGTCCTACTTCTGTTTTCTAATCTCTACCTATAGTTTTACTAGTTCATCTACACGTATTATTATATTGAAAATACATAAAGTTCCCTTTCATCTTTACATCCTTATTTTTTAGTTGTTGTTTTCCCTCCCAGCGCTGATATTTTTACCACTGGTTGTCCCTTAATCCAACTCAATTGTCCCACGTCTTATTAGCTTACAAAAACAAAACAATATTTTTTTTGGCAAATCAATAAGTTCTTAAAAAATAAATGTTTATCATTTCTGGATTAAAACAGTTTGGACTCCACCAAAATGTGCAAAATAAGGTTGAACTTTTTGACCATGGTCCTGGGCAGAAAATGGGTTGTAATAAATTCCATAAGAATTAGCAAATGGGCTGCAAATTATTAAAAAATAGCAAATGGGCTCTATGTTGTCTGGCATAGATTTGGAGGCTGACTTGTGGGCCTACTAAGTTCATGCGTACATAAGGTTTCTCAAAAAAGGTAACTTAGTCAACAATCGACTCTACCAGCGTCAGACTGTTAGATGTCAATCTAATGGCAATCGTGCTTCATCAGTCTCTGATCTTGCTGCTCCATCCGCCCAAACCAGCGACGGCGGAACCGCTTGCCCCCGCCTCCCGTGGCCGGCAGTGCTGCTGGGTAGGCCTCACGGCCCCACCATACTCGCATCCCTGACCTGGCTATCCCTCTACTCACCCACACCTCCTGTTATTCTCCGGCGATGGCAGCCTCACATGGCAGTCGAACAAGTAAACCCTTGTACCCACTCCGCGTAGGAAACAATTGTCGAGTCTTCCTCAGCTCCTGGTCATTCCTTTACTTGGCCTTGTCGTCATCCACTGCCTTGGTGCTCTCGGCATGGCGCGGTCAACGAACGACATCCATCGGAAGAGTACTATACATGGAGAGGCTGACAGCTGGGTCCACGGCCGCACGCAACTAAGTGCCTCTTTTTTGCGTGTAGGAAGTGCACCCTTTACGCACAAAATAATGATTCCTCTTCCTGACAGCTGGGACCCACCGGAAGGGCCTCTCTATTTCGCAAAAAAACATTCCCCCCGCTGACAGCTCGGGTCCACCAGCCATTACGCACGAAACTAATGAATAGCCCCGCTGCTAGGTCGGTCACACGATATTTGGAGGCTGACTTGTGGGCCTACTAACTTGACGCGGATGCAGGGCTTTGTCAACTTAGTCAATACAAACGATTCTAGCTATGGTGACCGTACGATGTCCATCCAATGGTCATCATGCTTCTTCAACCTCTCGTCTTCTTGCTCCTTCCGCTCAAACTAGCACCGACCGTGCCGCCTGCTCCTGGCTCCCATGTCCGGCTGTGCTCCCACGCATGCCTCACCGCCCCACCCTACTCCCACCGCTGGCCAGGCCTTCCCTCTACTCAACCATACCCCCTATTATTCTCCGGAGACGGCAGCCTCAAACTATAGCCGAAGCAGTCAACCCTCATACTCCCCTCCGCGTGGGCATCCACTTCTGCGTATTCCCCGGCTCCGGGGCGTTCCCTTCCTAGGTCGCATTGTCGTCCACCACCTTGGTGATCTCGGGCAGTACGGCGTCGTCAACGCGGTCAACGAACGACAGCCATCAGAAGAGGACTGTAAGTGGAGAGGCTGACAGCTGGGTCCATGGCTGGACGCAAGGAAGTGCCTCCTTATTGTGCGCAAAATAATGATTCCTCCACCTAACACCTCAGACCTATCGAAAGGGCCTCTGGATTTCGCGAATAAACGTTCCCCCTGATAGCTGGGACCCACTGGCTTTATCTTCGCACGGAAGAAACTGCCTTCTTACCCCCTGACGGTTGGGACCCACCAGGTTGAAGCGAAGGTAGCGTTATCTGTCCGGCCGTGAACGTGTACGTACGTAGCGGTCGATCAGTTTCTCTGCAGCGATGTACCGTGGTCGAGTAAGGAGCAGCACGTGTTGAAGTAGAGGCGCCGATGTAGCATGTCACGCAGTCCCGTCTATATCGTCTACACGTATGTACGGCCATGCTGCAATAGTAAATACGACTACGTACGTACATACGGGTGGGGTCTTGAACGCGTACTCGCGCATACGTACGGCCAGGGCTCGTGTACATGGAGAGGCAACAGACGGTAGCAGTGTCGTCCTGTTCATCGACAGCTAATCGGCTAGGTCAGAACGGAGGAAACAACATTGTCTTCACCGAGAGCAAAGTGACTGGGCAGAATGCATCTTGTTCATCGGGAGCGAAGCCACTGGGTCGGAACACGTCGTATTCATCGGGAGCCAACCGGCTTGGACAAAACTGAAGGAAATATGCCCTAGAGACAACAATAAAGTTATTATTTATTTTTGTATTTCATGATAAATGTTTATTATTCATCCTAGAATTGTCTTAACCGGAAACATACTACATGTGTGAATACATAGACAAAGATAGTGTCACTAGTATGCATCTACTTGACTAGCTCGTTGATCAAAGATGGTTAAGGTTTCCTAACCATTGACATGAGTTGTCATTTGATAAACTGGATCGCATCATTAGGAGAATGATGTGATTGACTTGACCCATTCCGTTAGCTTAGCACTTGATCATTTTAGTTTACTGCTATTGCTTTCTTCATAACTTATACATGTTCCTATGACTATGAGATTATGCAACTCCCGATTACTGGAGGAACACTTTGTGTTCTACCAAACGTCCCAACATAACGGGCGATTATAAAGGTGCTCTACAGGTGTCTCCGATGGTACTTGTTGAGTTGTCATAGATCGAGATTAGGATTTGTCACTCCGATTGTCAAAGAGGTATCTCTAGGCCCTCTCGATAATGCACATCACTATAAGCCTTGCAAGCAATGTGACTAATGAGTTAGTTGCGGGATGAAGCATTACGGAACGATTAAAGAGACTTGCCGGTAACGAGATTGAGCTAGGTATTGAGATACCGACTATCGAATCTTAGGCAAGTAACATACCGGTGACAAAGGGAACAACGTATGTTGTTATGCGGTTTGACCGATAAGGATCTTCGTAGAATATGTAGGAGCCAATATGAGCATCCAGGTTCCGCTATTGGTTATTGACCGTAGACGTGTCTCGGTCATGTCTACATAGTTCTCAAACCCGTAGGGTCCGCACGCTTAACGTTTGGTGACAATCGGTATTATGAGTTTATGTGTTTTGATGTACCAAAGGTAGTTCGGAGTCCCGGATATGATCACGGACATGACGAGGAGTCTCTAAATGGTTGGGACATAAAAATTGATATATTGGATGACTATGTTTGGACTTCGGAAGGGTTCCGGGCAAGTTCGGACATATACCGGAGTACCGGGGGGTTACCGGAACCGCTCGGGGAGTGTAATGGGCCTATTGGGCCCTAGTAGAGAAGAGGAGGCGCAGCCAAGGCAGGGCCGCGTGCCCCCTCCCCCTCTAGTCTGAATTGGAGGAGGGGGGTGGCGCCCCCCTTTCCTTCCCCTCTCTCTCCTCCTTCCCCCTTCTCCTACTCCTACTAGGAAAGGAGGAATCCTACTCCTGGTGGGAGTAGGACTCCCCCCTCGGTGCGCCCTCCTCCATGGCTGGCCGCCTCCCCCTACATCCTTTATATACGGGGAAGGGGGTGCACCCCAAGACACACAAGTTGATTATTGATCTTTAGCCGTGTGCGGTGCCCCCCTCCACCATAAACCATCTCGGTCATATCGTAGCGGTCCTTAGGTGAAGCCCTGCGTCGGTAGCTTCATCAACACCGTTATCACGCCGTCGTGCTGACAGAACTCTCCCTCGAAGCTCTACTGGATCGTGAGTTCGTGCAACGTCACCGAGCTGAACGTGTGCAGATCGCGGAGGTGCCGTACGTTCGGTACTAGGATCGCGGAGGTGTCGTATGTTCACCATTGAAAACTACTCCATTTCATGTGATGATCGGAACTGGTTTAGTTGATTGGATCATGTGATCACTTAGATGATTAGAGGGATGTCTGTCTAAGTGGGAGTTCTTAAGTAATTTGATTAATTGGACTTTAATTTATCATGAACTTAGTACCTGGTAGTATTTTGCTTGTCTATGTTGTTGTAGATAGATGGCCCATGCTGTTGTTCCATTGAATTTCAATGCGTTCCTTGAGAAAGCTAAGTTGAAATATGATGGTAGAAATTACACGGACTGGGTCCTAACTTGACGATTATCCTCATTGCTGCACAAAAGAATTACGTCCTAGAAGCACCGCTAGGTGCAAGACCCGCTGCAGGAGCAACGCCGAATGTTGTGAACGTCTGGCAGAGCAAAGCTGATGACTACTCGATAGTTCAGTGTGCCATGCTTTACGGCATAGAACCGAGACCTCAACAACGTTTTGAACGTCATGGAGCATATGAGATGTTTCAGGAGTTGAAGTTAATATTTCAAGGAAATGCCCGAATTGAGAGATATGAAGTCTCCAATAAGTTCTATAGCTACAAGATGGAGGAGAATAGTTCTGTCAGTGAACATATACTCAAAATGTCTGGGTATAATAATCACTTGATTCAACTGGGAGTTAATCTTCCTGATGATAGTGTCATTGACAGAATTCTTCAATCACTGCCACCAAGCTACAAGAGCTTCATGATGAACTATAATATGCAAGGGATGGAAAAGACAATTCTCGAGCTCTTCACGATGCTAAAGGCTGCGGAGGTAGAAATCAAGAAGGAGCATCAAGTGTTGATGGTCAATAAGACCACCAGTTTCAAGAAAAAGGGCAAATGGAAAAAGAAGGGGAACTTCAAGAAGAACAGCAAACAAGTTGCTGCTCAAGAGAAGAAACCCAAGTCTGGACCTAAGCCTAAGACTGAGTGCTTCTACAACAAAGGGACTAGCCACTGGAAGCGGAACTGTCCCAAGTATTTGGCGGATAAGAAGGATGGAAAGGTGAACAAAGGTATATGTGATATACATGTTATTGATGTGTACCTTATTAAAGCTCATAGTAGCACCTGGGTATTTGATATTGGTTCTGTTGCTAATATTTGCAACTCGAAACAAGGACTACGGATTAAGCGAAGATTGGCTAAGGACGAGGTGACGATGCGCGTGGGAAATGGTTCCAAAGTTGATGTGATCGCGGTCGGCACGCTACCTCTACATCTACCTTCGGTAGTTTTAGACCTGAATAATTGTTATTTGGTGCCAGCGTTAAGCATGAACATTATATCTGGATCTTGTTTGATGCGAGACGGTTATTCATTTAAATCTGAGAATAATGGTTGTTCTATTTACATGAGTAATATCTTTTATGGTCATGCACCCTTGAAGAGTGGTCTATTTTTATTGAATCTCGATTTAGTGATACACATATTCATAATGTTGAAGCCAAAAGATGCAGTGTTGACAATGATAGTGCAACTTATTTGTGGCACTGCTGTTTAGGTCATATTGGTGTAAAGCGCATGAAGAAACTCCATACTGATGGACTTTTGGAATCACTTGATTATGAATCACTTGGTACTTGCGAACCATGCCTCATGGGCAAGATGACTAAAACGCCGTTCTCTGGAACAATGGAGCGAGCAACAATTTTGATGGAAATCATACATACTGATGTATGTGGTCCAATGAATATTGAGGCTCGCGAGGGGTATCGTTATTTTCTCACCTTCAAAGATGATTTAAGCAGATATGGGTATATCTACTTAATGAAACATAAGTCTGATACTTTTGAAAAGTTCAAAGAATTTCAGAGTGAAGTGGAAAATCATCGTAACAAGAAAATAAAGTTTCTATGATCTTCTCATGGAGGAGAATATTTGAGTTACGAGTTTGGTCTTCATTTGAAACAATGCAGAATAGTTTCGCAACTCACGCCACCTCGAATACCACAGCGCAATGGTGTGTCCGAATGTCGTAACCGCACTTTATTAGATCTGGTGCGATCTATGATGCCTCTTACTGATTTACCGTCATCATTTTGGGGTTATGCTTTAGAGACGACTGCATTCACGTTAAATAGGGCACCATCTAAATCCGTTGAGATGACGCCTTATGAACTATGGTTTGGCAAGAAACCAAAGTTGTCGTTTCTTAAAGTTTGGGGTTGCTACGCTTATGTGAAAAAGCTTCAACCTGATAAGCTCGAACTCAAATCGGAGAAATGTGTCTTCATAGGATACCCAAAGGAGACTGTTGGGTACACCTTATATCACAGATCCGAAGGCAAGACATTCGTTGCTCAGAATGGATCCTTTCTATAGAAGGACTTTCTCTCGAAAGAAGTAAGTGAGAGGAAAGTAGAACTTGATGAGGTAACTGTACCTGCTCCCTTATTGGAAAGTAGTTCATCACAGAAACCGGTTCCTGTGACGCCTACACCAATTAGTGAGGAAGCTAATGATGTTGATCAAGAAACTTCAGATAAAGTTACTACCGAACCTCGTAGGTCAACTAGAATAAGATCCGCACCAGAGTGGTACGGTAATCCTATTCTGGAGGTCATGTTACTTGACCATGGCGAACCTACGAACTATGAGGAAGCGATGATGAGCCCAGATTCCGTAAAATGGCTTGAAGCCATGAAATCTGAGATGGGATCCATGTATGATAAGAAAGTGTGGACTTTGGTTGACTTGCCCGATGATCGGCAAGCCATCGAGAATAAATGGATCTTCAAGAAGAAGACTGACGCTGACGGTAATGTTACTGTCTACAAAGCTCGACTTGTTGCAAAAGGTATTCGACAAGTTCAAGGAGTTGACTATGATGAGACTTTCTCACCCGTAGCGATGCTTAAGTCTGTCCGAATCATGTTAGCGATTGCCGCATTTTATGATAATGAAATTTGGCAAATGGATGTCAAAACTGCATTCCTGAATGGACTTCTAGAAGAAGAGTTGTATATCATGCAACCAGAAGGTTTTGTCGAACCAAAAGGTGCTAACAAAGTGTGCAAGCTCCAGCGGTCCATTTATGGACTGGTGCAAGCCTCTCGGAGTTGGAATAAACATTTTGATAGTGTGATCAAAGCATATGGTTTTATACAGACTTTTGGAGAATCCTGTATTTACAAGAAAGTGAGTGGGAGCTTTGTAGCATTTCTAATACTGTATGTGGATGACATATTGTTGATGGGAAATGATAGAGAATTTCTGGATAGCATAAAAGGATACTTGAATAAGAGTTTTTCAATGAAAGACCTCGGTGAAGCTTCTTATATATTGGGCATCAAGATCTATAGAGATAGATCAAGACACTTAATTGGACTTTCACAAAGCACATACCTTGATAAAGTTTTGAAAAATTTCAAAATGGATCAAGCAAAGAAAGGGTTCTTGCCTGTGTTACAAGGTGTGAAGTTGAGTCAGACTCAATGCCCGACCACTGCAGAAGATAGAGAGAAAATGAAGAATGTTCCCTATGCTTCAACCATAGGCTCTATCATGTATGCAATGTTGTGTGCCAAACCTGATGTGTGCCTTGCTATTAGTTTAGCAGGGAGGTACCAAAGTAATCCAGGAGTGGATCACTGGACAGCGGTCAAGAACATCCTGAAATACCTAAGAAGGACTAAGGATATGTTTCTCGTTTATGGAGGTGACAAAGAGCTTGTCGTAAATGGTTACGTCGATGCAAGCTTTGACACTGATCCGTATGATTATAAATTGCAAACCGGATACGTGTTTATATTGAACAGTGGAGCTGTCAGTTGGTGCAGTTCTAAACAATGCGTCGTGGCAGGATCTACGTGTGAAGCGGAGTACATAGCTGCTTCGGAAGCAGCAAATGAAGGAGTCTGGATGAAGGAGTTCATATCCGATCTAGGTATCATACCTAGTGCATCGGGTCCATTGAAAATCTTTTCTAACAATACTAGTGCAATTGCCTTGGCAAAGGAATCCAGATTTCACTAGAGAACCAAGCACATGAAGAGACACTTCAATTCCATCCGGGATCAAGTCCAGGTGGGAAACATAGAGATTTGCAAGATACATATGGATCTGAATGTTGCAGACCCGTTGACTAAGCCTCTCTCACGAGCAAAACATGATCAGCACCAAGACTCCATGGGTGTTAGAATCATTACTATGTAATCTAGATTATTGACTCTAGTACAAGTGGGAGACTGAAGGAAATATGCCCTAGAGGCAATAATAAAGTTATTATTTATTTCCTTATTTCATGATAAATGTTTTTATTCATGCTATAATTGTATTAACCGGAAACATAATACATGTGTGAATACAGAGACAAAGATAGTGTCACTAGTATGCCTCTACTTGACTAGCTCGTTGATCAAAGATGGTTAAGATTTCCTAACCATTGATATGAGTTGTCATTTGATAAACAAGATCACATCATTAGGAGAATGATGTGATTGACTTGACCCATTCCGTTAGCTTAGCACTTGATTGTTTTAGTTTACTGCTATTGCTTTTTTCATAACTCATACATGTTGCTATGACTATGAGATTATGCAACTCCCGATTACCGGAGGAACAATTTGTGTGCTACCAAACGTCACAATGTAACTGGGTGATTCTAAAGGTGGTCTACAGGTGTCTCTGATGGTACTTGTTGAGTTGGCATAGATCGAGATTAGGATTTGTCACTTCGATTGTCGGAGAGGTATCTCTGGGCCCTCTCGGTAATGCACATCACCATAAGCCTTGCAAGCAATGTGACTAATGAGTTAGTTGCGGGATGAAGCATTATGGAACGAGTAAAGAGACTTGCCGGTAATGAGATTGAGCTAGGTATTGAGATACCGACGATCGAATCTCGGGCAAGTAACATACCTGTGACAAAGGGAACAACGTATGTTGTTATGCAGTTTGATTGATAAATATCTTCGTAGAATATGTAGGAGCGAGCATCCAAGTTCCGCTATTGGTTATTGACCGGAAACGTGTCTCGGTCATGTCTACATAGTTCTCGAACCCGTAGGGTCTGCACGCTTAACATTCGGTGACGATCGGTATTATGAGTTTATGTGTTTTGATGTACCGAAGGTAGTTCGGAGTCCCGGATATGATCACGGACATGACGAGGAGTCTCGAAATGGTCGAGACATAAAGATCGATATATTGGATGACTACGTTTGGACTTCGGAAGGGTTCCGGGCAAGTTCGGACATATACCGGAGTACCGAGGGGTTACCGGAAACCCCCGGGGAGTGTTATGGGCCTATTGGGGCTTAATGCAGAAGAGGAGGGGTGGCCAAGGCAGGGCCGTGCGCCCCCTCCCCATCTAGTCCGAGTTGGACAAGGAGGGGGGCGCCCCCCTTTCCTTCCCCCCTCTCTCCTCCTTCCCCCTTCTCCTACTCCTACTACGAAAGGAGGAATCCTACTCCCGGTGGGAGTAAGACTCCCCCCTTGGCGCGCCCTCCTCCTTGGCCGGCCACCTCCCCCTAGCTCCTTTATATACGGGGGCATGGGGGGCACCCCAAGACACAAAAGTTGATCATTGATCTTTAGCCGTGTGCGGTTCCCCCCTCCACCATAATCCACCTCGGTCATATCGTAGCAGTGCTTAGGTGAAGCCCTGTGTCGGTAGCTTCATCAACACCGTCATCACGCCGCCGTGCTGACGGAACTCTCCGTTGAAGCTCTACTGGATCGTGACTTCATGGGACGTCACCGAGCTGAACGTGTGCAGATCGCGGAGGTGTCATACGTTTGGTACTAGGATCGGTCGATCGTGAAAACGTACGACTACTGTCATGCCCAATATGCGACCCTATCCAAAAGGAACTCGAAGGTCCCACCAAGGATAGACCCGCATATTGAAACGCTTTTGCAAGGTGGATATCATTACATCAACATTACATAATAGATGGGGATACATACAAGAGGCATACAATGCCACACGAATACAACATCACAATACATAATAGCATCATCCGACTACGGATGAAACACAAACAGAAACTCAAACGACATCCACCCTGCTATCCCAGGCTGCCGACCAGGAACCTATCCCCTGATCGAAGAAGAAGCAGAAGAAGAACTCAAGACAAGCAAGCATCACTCTCGCGACATAATCATCGCATAATCTGTACCTGCAACTGTTGTTGTAGTAAGCTGTGAGCCACGAGGACTCAGCAATCCCATTACCATGGGTATCAAGACTAGCAAAGCTTAAAGGGAAAGGAAGGGGTAAAGTGGTGAGGTTGCAGCAGCAACTAAGCAAGTATGGTGGCTAACATACGCAAATAAGAGCGAGAAGAGATGAAATGGAATGGTCGGGAAGCTAGCAATGATCAAGAAGTGATCCTGAACTCCTACTTACGTCAAACATAACCCAAAAACCGTGTTCACTTCCCGGACTCCGCCGAAAAGAGACCATCACGGCTACACACGCGGTTGATGCGTTTTAATTCGGATCTGGTGTCAAGTTATCTACAACCGGATATTAACAAATTCCCATCTGCCTATAACCGCAGGCACGGCTTTCGAAACATTATACCCTGCAGGGGTGTCCCAACTTAGCCCATGATAAGCTCTCGCGATCAACGAAGGATATACCTTCTCCCAGGAAGACCCGATCAGACTCGGGATCCCGGTTTACAAGACATTTCGACAATGGTAAAACAAGACCAGCAAAGCCTCCCGCTGTGCCGACAAATCCCGATAGAAGCTGCACATATCTCGTTCTTAGGGCACACCGGATGAGCCAGACGTCGGGTTGTCATAGACCCTGGTTGCCCAGGGGGAGCCGGACAGCGCTCGGTTTGGACCAACACTTAGACAAACATTGGCTCGGGGGGCTAAAATAAAGATGACCCTCGGGTTAATTACTCCCAAGGGAAATGTAGGTGGTGGTGAGGCAAATGGTAAAACCAATGTTGGGCCTTGCTGGAGGAGTTTTCTTCAAAGCGAACTGTCAAGGGGGTCCCATAAATCACCCGACCGCGTAAGGAACGCAAAATCCGGGAACATAACACCGGTATGACGAAAACTAGGGCGGCAAGAGTGGAACAAAACACCAGGCATAAGGCCTAGCCTTCCACCCTTTAACAAATAAATAGATGCATTAATAATATAAGAGATATTGTGATATCCCAACATAAACCTGTCCGTCATGGAGCAATCTTCAACTTCACCTGCAACTAGCAACGCTATAAGAGGGCTGAGCAAAGTGGTAACATAGCCAAGCAACGGTTTGCATAGGAAAGGTGTCAAAGGTTAGAGGTTCATGGCAATATGGAATGACTTGATAAACAGGTGATAGGTAGCGCAGCAAAGCGATAGAACGAAGCAACTAGCATAGCAATGATAGTAGTGAGATCCAGGGTAGCGGTCATCTTGCCTGAAATCCCGCTAGGAAGAAGAACGAGTCCATGAAGAAGATGAAGCCACGAAGACGCACCAAGCGTAGACGAACGAATCCTCACGATCGCAACGAAACGGGAACTAACGAGAAGAAGCACACAACATAGTAAACACACCACACATGAACAAGGCATGATGCACAAGCAAGCATGATGCATGATAAGGCTACATGAAGCTACTCCTGGCAAGAGATGATGCAAAGAAAAGCAAAACATCAAGGCAAGTTTAAATGAGGCCGGGAACAACATATAACAATTCCGGTAAGTCCTCATATGCAAATTTCGAAATTGGTCCAGATCTGAAGAAACATTATGTTCAAGTTGTTAAACAGCAAGTTAAGATGCACCAAGATGATCTACACGAGATTCTAGTCAAGTTACATATAAAGTTCACTTAGTTCGGGGCTACGGCCTAGAAGATATGAGCAAAATAAGATAAACATGGCATTGATGCAAAATGCACACAAACATCAAGCAAACACCTCAAAACAAGGATGCAACATGATAATATGAAACTACATGCAAAATCAAGCAAGTTTCATATAGAGCACACTCAAAACGGAACAACGGTTCAACACACACAAATGAAACAAGTTTAAAGGACAAGCTGTCCAAAACAGCAACTGGGCATATTGCAAGCATCAAAACAACATGCTACAGGACCTCAACAAGAAAACAAAAGACATGGGCATGATGTACAGGTAAAGCATAACAAAACATGAACACTGAGCTATCTCCAGAAATCACTAGAACATGCTCAAACACACATGGCAAGATTGCAAATAATAACAGTTCAGACTTTGCAGAATATAACATCAGGTTGCAATGTTTAGAGCTATCAAACAACATGTTACAGGAACTTATCATGGCAAAGAAGGATCAAAAGTCCCTTAGATCAAAAGTCCCTTACTGACCATAAGCCAAAAAGGATCAGAAAATATGATCAAAAGTCCCTTACTGACCATAAGCCAAAAAGGATCAGAAAATATGATGGCACCCATGTAAACATAGCAAGTTATAATACAAATTCATACATGGCAGGAACAACGATAAGTAGGCATGTTGGTGAGCTTGTACCACTCACCACAGAGCATTACATGGCATGGAAAGGCAACCAACAGTAAGAAGACATGTTTGTTAAGCTAAGAATGGCAAAAGCAAGTCCATAGGGTGCATGGATCACTAACAACAATCATGGCAACAACTGAACTTAATGTTAACAGGCTGACAGCAACATTATATAGCAACTTTAGAGCAAGATTACAACAAACTACAGCAAGATATAATTGCAACCAGGGACATGGATGGATAGAGCATAACATGTTGAACAAAACACCCTTAGTGAACATCTCCAGATTATGCATAGAATGACTTGTAGCAGCAGGTTTACATATCATCACGAAATAACAGATTCAGCCTAGCGAAACAGTAACAGCAAGTACCCTACTTAACAAGCTTGATTCACTCACCACAAGTCATTGCATGACAAGATAAGCATAGCATCAGCAATAAAACATGTTTATGAAGCTAACCAAGGCAAGAACAAGTTCATAGCATGCAAGGATCAACTACAACAACCTTGGCAAAATTGAATAACATGTAAACAATCTGCCAGGAAACATTTTGTAGCAAAAGTAGAGCACGAAAATGACATGCTAGACTACTCCATAATTTCAACCAGGGGCATGAATGGATAGAGGACAACAATATGTTAAAAACATCCTTACTGAAGTATCTAAAAATATGCTTGGATCTCTCTGTAGCATCAAGTTTACATGGCATAAAAATAACAGCAGAACAGGGACTAAAATCAGCAACATCGCGAAGCCTAGTTTGCATGCTTGTGCTAGTCACCACATTGATCACAAAAATGCATGGTAAGCACCTCTATAAAGAAGACATGGCATAGTTCAAAACACATGTAGACATCAACCTCATAGGATGCACACATCAATCATGGCAAAAATGACAAAAGAGCAAGTTTTGTTAACAGACAGCAGACAACATTATGAAGCGCTCTTGCAATGATGATTTAGGCATCAAGACGACCTCAAATGAACATGATTCAATGGAATGAAATGAAGTACTTGTTGAGACGAACAATTTGACATATTACACGCACGAAACGAAGCTACAGATGCAGAGATACGATGCAATGAACATGGCATGATTATGCAAAATATTTCGGGACTTAGCCAAATTCTCACCCCGCGAAATCGGGACGGAGCCGTTCCGGGACGGAGACGCGCGTTTGGACGGCGTCCTGGTGGATCTGATCCACCCTCGTGGATCTGGCAGGAGAAGAACTCCGGCGAGCTGCGGGGCGACTCTGGCGAGCTCGGTGAGGGCGACGGCGGGCGCCGTTGAGGGGGTTGCTCGCCGGGGACGGGACCGGGCGGCGCGAGTAGCACGGCAACCGGGAGGCGCGGGCAGGGAGCCCAGCGGCGCGGGAGGGACGGCGAGGCGGCGGTGGGCGGAGGAGTTCCGGCGGGTCGGCGGGCGGCGGCGCTAGGCGCAGGCAGGCGGCGCGGAGGCGGAGGAGCCGCGGGGGCGGCGGCAC
>NC_041387.1:150966908-150974271 GCF_002162155.2 Triticum dicoccoides | reverse complement strand
GCGCGGGCCGGGAGGGCCGCGGCTGGGCCCGCGCGGGTGCGGCGAAGTGGGCGCGGGCGCGGAGGCGACGTGGCGCTTGCCGGTTGGAGGAGAGCGGCGGCGGGGTGACGTGTCGCGTGGGGATTGGTTGGGGTGAGGTGGAGGCTGGACGTGTCCGGCGCGGGCGGACGCGTCCGGCGGCGCGAGGAGGAAAACTGCTAGGGTTCAACAGCGAATTTCGAGGGGAGGGACTAATATATAGGTAGAGGGAGCTAGGAGAGTCCAAATGAGGCACGGTTTTCGGCCACGCGATCGTAATCGAACGACCGAGAGCATGGAGGGGAGTTTTCTGGGTTTTGGGCAACTTTGAAGGGGCGTTCGGCTGCAAAGAGAAAGGGGGGTTTCGGGCTACGCGGATAACCGTTGGAGTATCAAACGACCTCCAAATGGCACGAAACTTGACAGGCGGTCTACCGGTGCTATACCAAGGCCGCTTGGCAAGACTCGGTCCATTCCGAGAATGTTTAACACACGCACACGAAAACAAGGTCTGAGAGGGGCGACGGGCGCGCGAGAGAGGTCCGGACTCCGAACGGACAACAGAGAGAACCGGGAGAACCCGAACGGATGCAAGTTTTGAAAAACATGCAGATGAAATGAAGATGATGACATGGCAAAATGCAACACGCAAGCAAATGACATGGCAACGACGGCGAATAACTGGCGGACAGCTGGCGCATCGGATCCGGGGCATTACAACACTCCTCCACTAACAAGAGATCTCGTCCCGAGATCTTAGGACCGAGACGGAAGAGAAAAAGGGATGAGGAGAAACAAGAACTCAAGAGAAGAAGCAAAGAATTGAGAGCACTCGAGAAGAAGAGAGGAATGACGAGAATGACGAGAATCAAAAGCTCACGGAATCAGATAGGCTATGAAACCACTCCGGTTAGAACGAGATAAGAAACGAATATGACTGAAAGGATTTAGGCAGCACTCCAGTTGAAACATGGAGGAATAGAACATGAACTTCACCCAAAGAGATGGCACTTGACGAGATGAACAATGCAATGCCTCCGGAAGAATTGAAAGAATTGAATGAAAAGAACTTAGAAATAAGGATTGAATGGAGTTGTTGAGAAAATCAACAACGAAAAGAATAAGCTTGTTGTGGTCTTATAGGTAACATCTCAAGATCATAAGGTGATAACCGGCCACAAATTGAAATGATTGGATATCTTAGAAGGACGAAGAAAATGCAAAACTCCACTTCAAAAGAATATGGAGAATTAATTGCACTTTGAGACACGAGAAGAAAGGATACTTGAACTCCGCCAACAAGAATCTTGATGAACTCTTGAAGAATGAATTAAATTATGAAGAACCACCATGAAGAACTCCGGTGACGAGAGGAAGATGAGATAGAATGAAGGGTGAAAGAATAAGAATAAAGCTTGCGATGATTTATATGGAGGTTCCGACGAAATTGCTGAGGAAATTGAACTCCGGAAAAGAAAAGATGAAAACACTTGGAACTAGAATTTATTCATCAAGAACAAACTCCGAAGGAAAGGATTACTCGCTTGAGGAAATAAGAATAAGATTTATTGTATGCTTATCCTTCATCAAATTAAATTGATGACAAGCAATGGATTTTGCATACTACTTATTCTTCTTGAAAAAGGATTAAGGGGGAACATAGCACAAAACTTGAGATAGTCTTCATGAACCACCGGTAGGATTTGGAAAGAGAGAATGAATTAAAATGGTAATCAAAGAAAAAGAATCTTGAACGAACCACCGTAAGAATTCGAAAATGACTGATGCAAGAGACTTAATCACCGGGAAGAATTAGAAGATCCACTAAGCAAGAGGGGATTTAGATACAAGACAACAGGCAGAACTCGAGCTGATTAGCGAACACTTGAACGAAGCACCGGGATAAATAGAGAATGATAACTGGAATGATGGCCTCCGGTGGAAAGAAACGGGAGAACAACTTCTGAAATACTCCGGATGGATGAAAAGAATATCCGACAAACTGAAATAATTCGAGAGGATGATATGAAGCTAGAACCACGAATCTTTGGGAGAACGGGAAAGATAGAGAGGAAAAACTCCTCTTTGGTCTTCAAATGACGACGGGAAAACACCACCAAAATACTGAGATACTCCGGGAGAATGAAAGGCAAAGAGGTTGAGCCAACAATGAAGCATTTGAACGGGATCTTGGAAAAGCATCTAACTGATGAAATCCGTTCTTACGTCAAACTTCAGAAAGGATTTGAGAATAGCTCTGGGAAATTAGAAGAGTGAGGTAAGATCCTGGAAAAAAGACCTGTGGGTTAGGGCCCACTGAAGAGAATACACCTTTGAAAAGGATTGTTGAAGAGATAGATGATGCACCGGAACAATACAAATATTTGAATGAGGTGACAACCTCGAATTAATTGGAACATAAAACGAATCTCCTAAGATGTCCTGAGCACTCCGGAAGGATAAACTGGCGAGATGCAAACGAGCAAGGAAAACACTTGAGCCGAGGAAAAGAATATGATCAACCCGAAAACTTGAATTGGGTCCACCGGAAAAGAGATGAAGAATGTCGAACAAAACGAGAATTCACCGGTTGAAACAATTAAGGGAAGACTGAAGAGGCTTCGCACGAGTGAGATAGATGGTCGAGAGAGAGTCAGACTTCGGGAAAAAGAAAGGGTGGGAGGGAGGGAAAACAAAGGCACCTATAAGGGAGAACCAACGAATATCTTGAAGAGAAAACACCGGTTGAAATCATTGAGGAAAGAAGGCAAAGACTTTGCACGAGTAGGATGGATACTCAATTACGGACTCCTACTCTGAGAAGAAAAGGGTGGGCGGGTGGGAAAGAAAACAACTGAGGATTGAACTTGGCAAAGATGAAGAGGCTCGAGTCAACTTGACGAGAAATGCACCGGATCAAAAGAGCTGAGAACCAACGATTGAAAATACCCAACTGCGTGATCCTAAAGAAAATTTTGAAGGGGAAGAGGGGTAATTCAAAACACCTACGTCAAGATTCCTTACAAGAGCGATGAAGGGACTGAGGAGTAAAAAGAATTCCTACTCTCTGATATAACTAGACTCCAAGAACAGTTTTCTTCTAGACTCAACAACGGCCAAACTACACAATCAATCAAGGGCTCCTAGGGTCGGTCGAGGCTCTGATACCAACTTGTCACGCCCAATATGCGACCCCATCCAAAAGGAACTCGAAGGTCCCACCAAGGATAGACCCGCATATTGAAACGCTTTTGCAAGGTGGATATCATTACATCAACATTACATAATAGATGGGGATACATACAAGAGGCATACAATGCCAAACGAATACAACATGACAATACATAATAGCATCATCCGACTACGCATGAAACACAAACATAAACTCAAACGACATCCACCCTGCTATCCTAGGCTGCTGACCTGGAACCTATCCCCTGATCGAAGAAGAAGCAGAAGAAGAACTCAAGACAAGCAAGCATCGCTCTCGCGACATGATCATCGCATAACCTGTACCTGCAACTGTTGTTGTAGTAATCTGTGAGCCACGAGGACTCAGCAATCCCATTACCATGGGTATCAAGACTAGCAAAGCTTAAAGGGAAAGGAAGGGGTAAAGTGGTGAGGTTGCAGCAGCAACTAAGCAAGTATGGTGGCTAACATACGCAAATAAGAGCGAGAAGAGATCAAATGGAACGGTCGGGAAGCTAGCAATGATCAAGAAGTGATCCTGAACTCCTACTTACGTCAAACATAACCCAAAAACCGTGTTCACTTCCCGGACTCCGCCGAAAAGAGACCATCACGGCTACACACGCGGTTGATGCATTTTAATTCGGATCTGGTGTCAAGTTATCTACAATCGGACATTAACAAATTCCCATCTGCCTATAACCGCAGGCACGGCTTTCGAAAGATTATACCCTGTAGGGGTGTCCCAACTTAGCCCATGATAAACTCTCGCGATCAACGAATGATATACCTTCTCCCAGGAAGACCCGATCAAACTCGGAATCCCGGTTTACAAGACATTTTGACAATGGTAAAACAAGACCAGCAAAGCCTCCCACTGTGCCGACAAATCCCGATAGGAGCTGCACATATCTCGTTCTCAGGGCACACCGGATGAGCCAGACGTCGGGTTGGCATAGACCCTGGTTGCCCAGGGGGCGCCGGACATCGCTCGGTTTGGACCAACACTTAGACAAGCATTGGCCCGGGGGGGCTAAAATAAAGATGACCATCGGGTTAATTACTCCCAAGGGAAATGTAGGTGGTGGTGAGGCAAGTGGTAAAACCAATATTAGGCCTTGCTGGAGGAGTTTTATTCAAAGCGAACTATCAAGGGGGTCCCATAAATCACCCGACAGTGTAAGGAACGCAAAATCCGGGAACATAACACCGGTATGACGGAAACTAGGGCGGCAAGAGTGGAACAAAACACCAGGCATAAGGCCGAGCCTTCCACCCTTTACCAAATATATAGATGCATTAATAATATAAGAGATATTGTGATATCCCAACATAAACTTGTTCGTCATGGAGCAATCTTCAACTTCACCTGCAATTAGCAACGCTATAAGAGGGCTGAGCAAAGAGGTAACATAGCCAAGCAACAGTTTGCATAGGAAAGGTGTCAAAGGTTAGAGGTTCATGGCAATATGGAATGGCTTGATAAACAGGTGATAGGTAGCGCAACAAAGCGATAGAACGAAGCAACTAGCATAGCAATGATAGTAGTGAGATCCAGGGTAGCGGTCATCTTGCCTGAAATCCCGCTAGGAAGAAGAACGAGTCCATGAAGAAGATGAAGCCACGAAGACGAACCAAGCGTAGACGAACGAATCCTCACGATCGCAATGAAACGGGAACTATCGAGAAGAAGCACACAACATAGTAAACACACCACACATGAACAAGGCATGATGCACAATCAAGCATGATGCATGACAAGGCTACATGAAGCTACTCATGGCAAGAGATGATGCAAACAAAAGCAACACATCAAGGCAAGTTTAAATGAGGCCGGGAACAACATATAACAATTCTGGTAAGTCCTCATATGCAAATTTCGAAATTGGTCCAGATCTGAATAAACATTATGTTCAAGTTGTTAAACAGCAAGTTAAGATGCACCAAGATGATCTACACGAGATTCTAGTCAAGTTACATATAAAGTTCACTTAGTTCGGGGCTACGGCCTAGAAGATATGAGCAAAATAAGTTAAACATGGCATTGATGCAAAATGCACACAAATATCAAGCAAACACCTCAAAACAAGGATGCAACATGATAATATGAAACTACATGCAAAATCAAGCAAGTTTCATATAGAGCACACTCAAAACGGAACAACGGTTCAACACACACACATGAAACAAATTTAAAGGACAAGCAGTCCAAAACAGCAACTAGGCATATTGCAAGCATCAAAACAACATGCTACAGGACTTCAACAAGAAAACAAAAGACATGGGCATGATGTACAGGTAAAGCATAACAAAACATGAACACTGAGCTATCTCCAGAAATCACTAGAACATGCTCAAACACACATGGCAAGATTGCATATAATAACAGTTCAGAGTTTGCAGAAAGTAACATCAGGTTGCAATGTTTAGAGCCATCAAACAACATGTTACAGGAACTTATCATGGCAAACAAAGGCATGACATGAATCTACTAAACCCATAGATCAAAAGTCCTTTACTGACCATAAGCCAAAAAGGATCAGAAAATATGATGGTACCCATGTAAACATAGCAAGTTATAATACAGATTCATACATGGCAGGAACAACGATAAGTAGGCATGTTGGTGAGCTTGTACCACTCACCACAGAGCATTACATGGCATGGCAAGGCAACCAACAGTAAGAAGACATGTTTGTTAAGCTAAGCATGGAAAGAGCAAGTCCATAGGGTGCATGGATCACTAACAACAATTATGGCAACAACTGAACTTAATGTTAACAGGCTGACAGCAACATTATATAGCAACTTTAGACCAAGATTACAACAAACTACAGCAAGCTATAATTGCAACCAGGGACATGGATGGATAGAGCATAACATGTAGAACAAAACACCCTTAGTGAACATCTCCAGATTATGCATAAAATTACTTGTAGCAGCAGGTTTACATAGCATCACGAAATAACAGATTCAGCCTAGCAAAACAGTAACAGCAAGTACCCTACTTAACAAGCTTGATTCACTCACCACAAGTCATTGCATGACAAGATAAGCATAACATCAGCAAGAAGACATGTTTATGAAGCTAACCAAGACAAGAACAAGTTCATAGCATGCAAGGATCAACTACAACAACCTTGGCAAAATTGAATAACATGTAAACAATCTGCCAGGAAACATTTTGTAGAAAACGTAGAGCACGAAAATGACATGCTAGACTACTCCATAATTGCAACCAGGGGCATGAACGGATATAGGACAACCATATGTTCAAAACATCCTTACTGAAGTATCTCAAAATATGCTTGGATCTCTCTGTAGCATCAAGTTTACATGGCATAAAAATAACAGCAGAACAGGGACTAAAATCAGCAACATCGCGAAGCCTAGTTTGCATGCTTGTGCTAGTCACCACATTGATCACAAAAATACATGGTAAGCACCTTTGTAAAGAAGACATGGCA
Source organism: Triticum dicoccoides (assembly GCF_002162155.2). NCBI lineage: Eukaryota > Viridiplantae > Streptophyta > Magnoliopsida > Poales > Poaceae > Triticum > Triticum dicoccoides. Next base: position 150,967,594 of record NC_041387.1, on the reverse strand, counting down.
TAGTTCAAAACACATGTAGACATCAACCTCATAGGATGCACACATCAATCATGGAAAAAATGACAAAAGAGCAAGTTCTATTAACAGACAGTAGACAACATTATGAAGCACTCTTGCAACGATTATTCAGGCATCAAGATGACCTCAAATGAATATGATGCAATCGAATGAAATGAAGTACTCGTTGATACGAACAATTTGACATATTACACGCATGAAACGAGGCTACGGATGCAGAGATACGATGCAATGAACATGGCATGATTATGCAAAATATTTCGGGACTTAGCCAAATTCTCACCCCGCGAAATCGGGACGGAGCCGTTCCGGGACGGAGACGCACGTTTGGACGGCGTCCTGGTGGTCTGATCCACCCTCATGGATCTGGCCAGAGAAGAACTCCGGCGAGCTGCGGGGCGACTCCGGCGAGCTCGGTGAGGGCGACGGCGGGCGCCGGTGAGGGGGCTGCTTGCCGGGGATGGGACCGGGCGGCGCGAGCAGCACGGCCACCGGGAGGTGCGCGCAGGGAGCCCGGCGGCGCGGGAGGGATGGCGAGTCAGCGGCGGGCGGAGGAGTACCGGCGGGTCAGCGGGCGGCGGCGTTAGGCGCAGGCCGGCGGCGCGGAGGCGGAGGAGCCACGGGGGCGGCGGCGCGGACACTGGGCGACGGGGCGTAGAGGCGCCGGC
>NC_041387.1:150885024-150966578 GCF_002162155.2 Triticum dicoccoides | reverse complement strand
CGGCGGTGAGTCACACCAGCAGGCGAGGGCGGCGGGCTCGGGCACCCGCGGGAGGTGGCGCGGCGACCCGGGCCGGGAGGAACGCGGCTGGGCCCGGCGGGCCCGCGCGGGTGCGGCGAAGTGGGCGCGGGCGCGGAGGCGTTGTGGCGCTTGCCGGTTGGAGGAGAGCGGCAGCGGGGTGACGTGCCGCGTGGGGATTGGTTGGGGTGAGGTGGAGGCTGGACGTGTCCGGCGCGGGCGGACGCGTCCGGCGGCGCGAGGAGGAAAACTGCTAGGGTTCAACCGCGAATTTCGAGGGGAAGGACTAATATATAGGTAGAGGGAGCTAGGAGAGTCCAAATGAGGCACGGTTTTCGGCCACGCGATCGTGATCGAACGACCGAGAGCATGGAGGGGAGTTTGCTGGTTTTTGGGCCACTTTGAATGGGCGTTGGGCTGCAAAGAGAAAGGGGGTTTCGGGCTACGCGGATAACCGTTGGAGTATCAAACGACCTCCAAATGGCACGAAACTTGACAGACGGTCTACTGGTGCAATACCAAGGCCGCTTGGCAAGACTCGGTCCATTCCGAGAACGTTTAACACACACACACACACGAAAACAAGGTCTGAGAGGGGCGACGGACGCGCGCGAGAGGTCCGGACTCCGAAGGGACAACGGAGAGAACCGGGAGAACCCGAACGGATGCAAGATTTGAAAAACATGCAGATGAAATGAAGATGATGACATGGCAACGACGGTGAATAACTAGCGGACACCTGGCGCATCGGATCTGGGGCGTTACAACTACATCAACCGCGTTGCCATAACGCTTCCGCTTACGGTCTACGAGGGTACGTGGACTACACTCTCCCCTCTCGTTGCTATGCATCACCATGATCTTGCGTGTGAGTAGGAATTTTTTTGAAATAACTATGTTCGCCGACAGGAACAGCAGAAACGAGGCACGACATACCGTAGAACGGATGAAACGGGCCTTCTGTTCGACCGTGTACGGTCAAAACGGGGTCTTGTTCATCGGGAAGGGTCTGGTGTACTGCAAAATGGGGGAAACGGACTTATCTTCGACCTCCTACGGTCAAAACGGTGTCATGTTGATCAGGAGGGGTGTGGCATACCACAAAACAGAGGAAACGAACTTCTCTTTGACCTCCTACAGTCGAAACAGGGGTCCTGTTCATCGAGTGGGGTGTGGCGTACCGCAAAATGGGACTCCATGGGCTAATGTTCATCCACCGTCTACTGCCTCCCTCCAGCCTCCATGAGCTAGTGTTCATCCACCATCGACCTCCTCCAGCCTCCACCTACGACTGTTCATCCCCGGCGTCTCCCTCCTGCCTCCACCAGCTATTGTTCATCCATGGGCTCCTGTTCATCCAGCCATCCACCGGCTACTGTTCAACCAGCCCTCCACGGGGTCCTGTTCATCCACCCCAACCGTCTCGATCAGGGTCATGTTCATCCACCCCCAACCGTCTCGATCAGGGTCCTCTTCATCCAGCGGCAACGTCCTCTACACCCCCACGGGGTCCCCACCGGGAACTGTTCATCCAACCCGCAACAATGCTCAATGTTCATCAAGAGGCAGGTCAATCGACTTCAGTTAGCAGCAGTAGCGAAGGAATCGCTTGATCGGGTTCACTTAAAAGCCAGGGATCAATTGATTTCTCGGGTTCAATAACGCGTAGCCAGTGCAATTGCTCGAGTTCAGTAGGCGAACGCCCCGCTCGGGTTCAGTTAAAGCCCATTTCCTCGCACCCACGTGCGTACGTGTACGAGAGAAACACGCAAACCTCCGTGCATCACTCGGCCCCGACTACCCACTGTAACCAGGAACTTCCCGAAATTTTCCTTGCCCTCGCTTCTACCACGATCATTTCCGTCATGGACGGACCAAACAATGTCATGCAGTTGCGTCTCCAGCCCGCCCAGGACAAAAAGCCCATTTTCTATCATGATTTTTTTCATAGAAGTAGGAGCCCACCACATCTATGATGATACCGGTTTTGTCATAATTATCGTCATAGAAGTGCCATAAGTATGACAGAAAAAAATTGTTCGGCCCAAAATGTCATGGATGTGTCTTTTTTTCGTAGTGAGTTTATCTGTGTGAACTGTATGCCGCATATTACACACATCTTGTTAAGTTCAACCGTTTCTGTTCTCTTCCCTAATCAAAAATAGTTCATCCGAGTTAGCTGTATGCCGTATATTGCACACACCTTGATCTGGCTAACCATTTTTGTTGCATTCCCTAATAGCAAACAGTTCATCGGAGCAAATTGTATGTTGTATATCGCACACACATTGATATGGCTGCCCGTTTCTGTTGTTCTGTCTAATCGCAAAAAGTTCGTATGGATCAACCATATGCCCTTGATACGTCTACAACGTATCTATAATTTTTTATTGTTCCATGCTATTATATTATCTGTTTTGGATGTTTAATGGGCTTTAATATACTCTTTTATATTATTTTTGGGAAAATACCAATTAACTGGAGGCCCAGTGCCAGTTTCTGTTTTTTTGCCTATTTAAGAGTTTTGAACAAAGGGAATACCAAACGGAGTCCAAACGGAATGAAACCTTCGCGATGATCTTTCTTGGACCGAAAGCAAACCAGAAGACATGAAGTCTAAGTCAGAGACGCCACAAGGCGTCCCCAAGGAAGGAGGGCGCGCCCACGGGGGTAGGCACGACCCCCACCCTCGTGGGCCCCTCTTAGCTCCACCGACGTACTTCTTTCGCCTATATATACTCTTACACCCTAAAAACATCACGGGGAGCCACGAAACCACTTTTCCACCGCTGCAACCTTCTGTACCCGTGAGATCCCATCTTGGGGCCTTTTCCGGCGATTTGCCAGATGGGGAATCGATCACGGAGGGCTTCTATATCAACACCATTGCCTCTCTGATGAAGCGTGAGTAGTTTACCACAGACCTTCGGGTCCATAGTTATTAGCTAGATGGCTTCTTCTCTCTCTTTGATTCTCAATACAAAGTTCTCCTCGATGTTCTCGGAGATCTATTCGATGTAATACTATTTTGCAGTGTGTTTGCCGAGATCCGATGAAATGTGGATTTATGGTTAATATTATTTATGAATATTATTTGGTTCTTCTTTGAATTCTTATATGCATGACTTGATATCTTTGCAAGTATCTTTGAATTATCGGTTTAGTTTGGCCTACTAGATTGGTCTTTCTTGCTGAGGGAGTCCTGGATTAGGGAGTATCCGGACAGCCGGACTGTGTACAATGTCCGGACTATTGAAACATGAAGATACAAGACTCAAGGCTTCGGCCCGTGTCCGGATGGGACTCTCCTTTGCGTGGAAGGCAAGCTTGGCGATCCGGATATTATATTTCCTTCCTTGTAACCGACTCCATGTAAACCCTAGCCCTCTCCGGTGTCTATATAAACCGGAGAGGTTGGTCCTTAGAAGGCCGATCACAATTACAACCATACCATCATAGGTTTGCTCTTAGGGTTTAGCCTCTACAATCTCGTGGTAGATCTACTCTTGTACTACCCATATCATCAATATTAATCAAGTAGGAAGTAGGGTTTTACCTCCATCGAGAGGGCCCGAACCTAGGTAAACATCTGTGTCCCTTGCTTCATGTTACCATCAGCCTTGACGCACAGATCGGGACCCCTTACCCGAGATCCGCCGGTTTTGACACCGACATTGGTGCTTTCATTGAGAGTTCCTCTGTGACGTCACCACAAGGCTCGATGGCTCGTCTCATCGTCAAGGACGACATTACCTCGGAGGGAGCTCTGGCTATAGGCCAGACGCTCCGACTCGGCGGCTTCATCATGCCGCCCCATCGGCGGCAGCACCAACGATGGCCTCTCGGGTCATCAATCATAACCTTCGCGTCAGTTTGGAACTTGCTGAAAAGATGGATCCAATGGAGCTCTCCTCCTTTAATGAACTCTTGGATCGCATCGCTGCTCTGGGAGTCACTACGAACTATGATCGGATTGGGCTTAAACCCGACCGAAGGGACATCAGGTCCCGCCGGCCACCCATGAGGTAAGGATAATGGAGGAACCACGCGCGGATTGTCCCTCAACTTTGAGGACGAATTATGTTCGGATTGCCGAACTTCTTGAGCCAAAAACCTGCTCAAAGGGAAACATGACCCAGGCCCCGGACTTAGAATCGAGCACTAGGCCAAAGGAATTGGGCGGTATCCCAGATTCTGAGCTGTTAAGCTCGGAACCGCCCGCGCCCTTGGGCATTAGATCGGATCAAAATCCGGATTCTGTTAACAACACCTATCTGGACTTAAACTGTCTCTCCCGCATCAGGCAAGAGCCCCAGGAAACAGTACACCATTACTGGGCCAGATCCCTCCTTGCGCTTAACATGGTCAAGGACTGCCGCGAGGAGAACATGGTCTCACTCTTCTGCAAAAATTGCACGGACGAAGGGCTCCTCAATGCTATAAGCCGCAGTGACATAGTATGCTTCACGGACTTGACAAACATAGTATGGAAGTACTGTGAAATGGAGAGCGCTTGGAAGACCCAGACATAATTTTGGGATAGTACTGCTCTCACCAAGACCTTTGTCCGAACTAAACGGACAAACTCTCATAAGTCGTCCGATCCAATCCCCAAGAAACCAAAGCCCACCCCAGGGCGGGGATCCGTATTGGAAGAATGGCTCGACGGGCCATGTAAGCTCCACAGTACTCTCGATACAATACCAACTCATAGCCTTAGGGCATGTTGGATACTCCGGCAGGTGGCAAGAAGTGGCGAGGATCTTCTTGCAAGCCATAAAGCGGAACAACATCCTGCCAGCGGACACAATACGGTACTAACAGTCTTTGAGACTTTTGCCTCAAACAACAGGCGCAAGCAAGCTCATCGCATCTCTGCGGAAATTTGCCATGTGGCAAAGATAAACCCCTGGAACGACACTGCTATAACTTTCAATGCCAGTGATGAACCTCGATTCCAGACTGTCCGGGCACCGGCCGCTCTGGTCCTTAGCCCAATCGTGGATGGCTTTCGTCTCACCAAAGTACTCATGGACGGCGGAAGCGGGTTAAACTTGATCTATGAAGAAATGCTCAGCAAAATGGAAATTGATAAAGGCCGCATTGAGCAAAGCGGCACCACCTTCAGGGGAATCATCCCTACTCGGGAAGCGCGGTGCGCGGGAAAAATCACACTCGATGTGGTAGTCGGCACCCAGGAGAATTACAGGTCCCAAGAAATCACATTCCAAGTGGCTCCCTTTAGCAGCGGATACCACACCCTTCTAGGGTGGGATGTGTTTACAAGCTTTCAAGTTGTACCCCATTACGGGTACGTGAAGCTTAAAATGCCCGGACCCAACGGAATCATCACTCTAGCCAGTGATCCGGACGTCGCACTTCACGCCAAAAATAAAACCACATCACTAGCCCTGGAAGCATTAATCTGAAGCCCTAGCAGCCGAAGAGTTAACAACACTGCGGGCCACCGTGGACAGGGACGATGTGATACTCAACAAACGACCCAAGTCCACCTCATTTAAAACTGCAGACGAGATAGTCAAATTCCAAGTCCACCCAACAGACCCCACGAAGACGGCATCCATTGGGACACAGTTGAGCCCCGTGATGGATGCCACACTGCGAGATTTCTTATGGAGAATTGGGACATTTTCGCCTGGCACCCTTCGGACATGCCAGGCATCCCATGCCGGCTGGCCGAACACAGCCTCAATATACTAAAGGGATACAAACCGGTCAAACAGACCCTAAGGCGGTTTTCAGAACCCGAACGGCAAGCCATGGGGGAAGAGCTAGCCAAGCTGCTTGAGGCCGGATTCATCTGAGATATTAAACATCCGGATTGGCTGGCAAATTTGGTAATGGTACCAAAAAAGGACAAATCTTGGCGCTTATGCGTCGACTTCAAAGACCTCAACAAGGCTTGCCCCAAGGATCCCTTTCCCCTCCCTCGCATCGATCAAATCATCGATGCCACAGCTGGACACGACTCGCTGTGTTTTCTCGACGCATACTCCGGATACCATCAAATAAAGATGACAGAGTCCGACCAAGCTGCAACAGCTTTTATAACGCCATATGGCCCTTTTTGCTTCAACACTATGCCTTTCGGTCTCAAGAATGCCGGCGCAACCTATCATCGCATGATTCAAACATGCCTGGAAAAACAAATTGGCAAAACAGTGGAAGCATATGTGGACGACGTAGTCATAAAAACTAGACACGTCGAAACCCTAATAGATTACTTGAGGCTTACATTCGATAACCTCCGGACATACGACCTCAAGTTGAATCCGTAAAAATGTGTTTTCGGTGTCCCCTCGGGGAAGCTGCTGGGCTTCATTGTTTCCAATAGAGGAATCGAAGCAAATCCAGCAAAAATCCAAGCTCTATCGCAGTTAGCTATACCAACAGACCTCAAGCACATCCAGAAGCTAGCTAGATGTGTGGCCACTTTGAGCCGCTTTATATCTAGGCTAGGTGAAAAGGCATTGCCTCTTTACCGCCTCCTTCGGCACACCGAACACTTCGTATGGACGGATGCAGCCGCAGCCGGACTCGATGAGATAAAGACCTTATTGGCCAGTAATCTAGTCCTAACAGCGCCAAACATTGGCGAACCTATGCTATTATACATAGCTGCAACACATCAAGTGGTAAGCGCAGTGCTCGTCATCGAACGAGAGGTGAGCGGATACAAATTCCCGCTTCAAAAGCCGGTTTATTACGTATCCACGGTCCTCACCCCATGCAAATCCCGATACCCACACTATCTAAAAATAGCATACGCAGTCCTCATGGCATCCCGGAAGCTAAGACACTACTTTCAAGAGTGTTCGATTACCGTCGCCTCTGAAGTTCCACTCAATGACATAATCAATAACCACGACGCTACGGGCCGGATTTCAAAGTGGGCTATTGAGCTCCTCCCGTTTGACATAATATACAAACCAAGGCGAGCCATTACGTCGCAAGTACTGGCTGACTTTGTCGCCGAATGGACATAAGCCGAACTCCCTAAAGAGTATGGCACGTACTCCAACTAGATCATGCACTTTGACGGCTCCAAAATGCTGGCCGGACTGGGAGCAGGGGTAGTCCTGACATCTCCCACAGGGGACACAGTCCAGTACATCCTACAAATATTATACACAGACTCCAACAATGCAGCCGAATATGAGGCTCTGTTGCATGGTCTTCGGATGGAAGTCTCTATGGGCATTCAACGCCTGGAAGTGCGCGGGGATTCGAACCATGCAATATCACAAATAAACAGAGACTTTGATGCCAAGGATCCAAAAATGGCGGCCTATTGTAATGCCATCCTCAACATGTCAGCTCGGTTCGAGGGGCTCGAGTTCCACCATGTAGCTCGAGAAAACAATCAAGCGGCGGACTTCCTCGACCGCATCGGCGCCAAACGCGACCCTATCCCACCTAATAGATTCTTGGAAAGGCTGTTCAAGCCATCCGTAGTATGGGAATGGGAGTCCGGCAATACCAGCACGGATCCGAATACACCCCCAGACTCCGAACCATCAGACACAATCGGAGGCTCCGCCACCGAAATAACATCTTCGAACCACGAAATCATGGCCGTAATCGCCCCGTGGACCGAGCCTTTCTTGGCCTACCTAAATAGGCACGCTGCATGGTCCGGCGTTCTAAAGCTTACAAAGTCCACGAAGGGGAACTCTACAAGAAAAGCACGACCGGAGTGCTCCAAAGGTGCATCTCCAAAGAGGAAGGGCGGCAACTCCTGGCTGAAATCCATGCTAGACTGGGCGGACACCACGCCGCAGCTCGAGCGCTAGTCAGCAAAGCCTTCCGTACATGCTTCTATTGGCCGACGGCCCGAGAAGACGCACAGGACCTTGTCCAACATTGCATCGGCTGCCAGCTCTTCGCCAATCAGAGTCATATGCCCCTACCGCTCTCCAAACAATCCCCATAACTTGGCCCTTCGCGGTCTGGGGACTGGATATGGTCGGACCTCTTAAAGGGGGAAGCCATAAGAAAAAATACTTATTGCTCATGGTGGAAAAATTCACCAAATGGATCGAAGCCAAACAAGTTAAAACGGCCGAATCCGGACCAGTAATAGACTTCATATCCGGGGTCGTACACCGGTACGGTGTCCCCCATAGCATCATCATTGATAATGGCTCAAATTTCACAGCCAATGAAGTGAAAACTTGGTGCGGCAAAATGGGCATTAAGCTCGACTATGCTTCCGTCTACCACCCCCAAACAAACGGCCAGGTCGAACAGGCAAATGGCCTCATCATGAGCGGTATAAAACCCAGACTAGTGCGATCTTTAACAAAATTGGATACGCACTGGGTAGAGGAGCTCGACTCCGTACTCTTGGGGCTGCGGACCACACCGAATCGAACAACCGGATATACACCATTTTTTATGGTGTACGGTGCGGAAGCAGTACTACCCTGCGACATAATACATGATTCGCCACGCGTACGCATGTACGAAGAGAAGGAAGCCGGGTTAGATCGGCAGGATAACTTGGATGCCCCAGAGGAGGAGCGCGATGTCGCAAAAGCCCGTTCCGCATTCTATCAGCAGCAGGCTCGACGATATCAAAGCAGAGAAGTGTGGGCCAAAACTTACAATATTGGCGAGCTCGTCCTATGCCTACCGGAGAAGAAGAAGGACAAACTCAAACCCAATTGAGAAGGTCCCTTCGTCATCGACAAAGTTCTCACCGGAGGAGCGTACCATCTACGTAATGATCCACCTCTTTTTCTCTCCTTTCTCGACCCTTTTTCTCTTCACACAAAGTATTTAATACAATGCGGGCTCCCGGATCATTCCGGCCGTACTATGTGTGTAAGCTGTACCTAGGGGCTTCCTATTCGGAAGCTAGACATAATTACTTTAAATGGCTTTTTGCCCATCGCATATGGGGAGCACCTCTGCGATTGTTACTACCGGTTAAGCCGGATGTGTACCTCAGACTGGGTGAAGCCGAAAGCTAGTTTCCTTAAGAGAATATTCGATCGGTGAACAAAGGATATATTCGTTGGTTACAACAAAAAACCTCAGAAGCTTTGTATCCTGCACGGTCGTTCGCAGTCCAGACATGTGCATCGGCACATGCATTCCCAGGTAAAGGAACCCCTAACGGAACTATTCTCCCTGGAAGATGTTTCTTGCTATCCATGCAATATAACATAACTAGTTGGGTACTTGTCTGTTCAAGCACTTATGACCCCTACGCCTGGTCTCCACGCATACCCCGGTTCTTGTATAACCGAGCGGGTATTCGAACACACCCCTGACAATAGGATCCGGGGGCTGAAGCGAAAAGGTCCATGTCGGTGTCAAAACCGGCGGATCTCGGGTAGGGGGTCCCGAACTGTGCGTCTAGGCGGATGGTAACAGGAGACAAGGGACACGATGTTTTACCCAGGTTCGGGCCCTCTTGATGGAGGTAAAACCCTACGTCCTACTTGATTGATATTGATATTGTAGATGTTTACAAGAGTGGATCTACCACGAGATCAAGGAGGCTAAACCCTAGAAGCTAGCCTATGGTATGATTGTAATGGTTGTTGTTGTTGTTTCCTACGGACTAGAGCCATCCGGTTTATATAGACACCGGATAGGGCTAGGGTTACATAGAGTCGGTTACAATGGTAGGAGATCTACATATCCGTATCGCCAAGCTTGCCTTCCACGCCAAGGAAAGTCCCATCCGGACACGGGACGAAGTCTTCAATCTTGTATCTTCATAGTCTTGGAGTCCGGTCGATGATGATAGTCCGGCCGATGATAGTTCGGCTGATGATGGTAGTCCAGCTATCCGGACACCCCCTAATCCAGGACTCCCTCAGTAGCCCCTGAACCAGGCTTCAATGACGATAAGTCCGGCGCGTATATTGCTTGGCATTGCAAGGCGGGTTCCTCCTCCGAATAATAGAAGATTGTGAACACCAGGATAGTGTCCGGCTCTGCAAAATAAATTCCACATTCCATCGTAGAGAGAATAATATATACACAAGTTCAATCTGCTGCCGTTTTTTGCGGCATGACGTCACGCCACTACCAAGCCATTACTTGAATCGTTTTTTACTCTACCACCTCAGCGCATTTAGCGAAGTGGTTTCCTTGGCACGTCTTGTCGAAGCAGAGATCGTGTTCCCCCTTAATCCGGGATTCTCATCAATACGGACGTGGGTAACCCAACCGCGCCATTGATGGTGACGCTTGGGGGATAACGAGTTTTACCAGGCCGGTGGGGGACGCGTAGACTTCGCCCGCCCATATAAGGGATAAGGATTCACCTTTTCACCTACGCCTTCTTCCTCCTTTGCTTATCCATCTCCGCGCACTCGAGCTCCAGCGCCCAAGTCCGCACATCTCATCCCAACCTTCCCCAGTTATGTCCGGAGCGGGAGGCAAGTGGATGACCTCCTCCGTTATGGAGGAGCACATCGAAAGATTGCGCAGCGCCGGCTACCTGTCCGGCGACATCGCGCACCGGCTGCCCGACGAGGGGCAGCTCATCCCCACCCCCAGGCCCCATGAGAGGGTCGTTTTTCTTCCCCACTTCCTCCGCGGACTGGGTTTTCCACTTCACCCCTTTATCCGGGGGCTCATGTTCTACTACGGCCTGGATTTCCATGATCTAGCGCCGAACTTCATCCTCAACATCTCGGCGTTTATTGTCGTGTGCGAGGCCTTCCTCTGCATCCAGCCCCACTTCGGCTTGTGGCTCAAGACCTTCAATGTCAAGCCGAAGGTAGTGAAGGGCACTCAAGCGGAGTGCGGAGGCGCCATGTTGGGCAAGATGCCCAATGTCCTTTGGTTCGAAGGGGCCTTCGTGGAATCCGTCAAGGGGTGGCAATCGGGGTGGTTCTATATCACCGAGCCGCGCGACCCTAAGTGGGCGGCAGCCCCCGAGTTCAGATCTGGTATCCCCACGCAGCTCACCTCCTGGAAAGAGAAGGGCTTGATGTGGGGTAGTTCGGAGGAGCTGACGGGACTCCAAGCCTGTATCCAGAAGCTGGTGAAGAAGCTCAGGCTGGTTAACGTGGTCCAAGTCATGCTCGTCCGCCGGATTCTCCCATGCCAAGAGCGGGCATTCAATCTGTGGGAGTTCAATCCGGAATAGCACCAGGCGCTGAGCAGGCTCTTCGACACGATGTACGAAGGCGCCTGGAGGGTGCTCTTTAAGGGCGCCGAAGCCCCCGCATCCGCGACTGAAGATCGCGGATTTCGCTCGCAGCGCCAAGCCGACGAGGTAAGTGATTCTACCCCTTTACGGGACACTTTCTTTTCATAGTTTGACTCTATGCGGGTTTTAATTTCCCCTTTTCCTTTGACAGGACTGGATGAGGAAGGCGGAGCAGATTATCTACCCGGCTCCCATGCCAGAAAATCCAGTAGACGCCCATCTAGCGAGGCTGCTGGTTCCGGCACCGCACGTGGTGCCGGAGAAGAAGGCCAAGAAGGAGGCCACGGGTGCTCGAAAGAGTTCCCGTTTTCAGGTGTCCGACGACTCCGGGGCGGACTCCTCCCCCGAAAACGAGGAGGAGAAAGAGAACTCTCTCCCAGAGGAGGGAGAGAGGAAGAGTAAGGCTTCCCCAATAGGGGAGGCCGAAGGGTCCAAGAGGGGAAGGACTATTCCCCCGGACAGCTCCGCCAACATCAATGTTGGCGAGGAAGAATGGCCTTCAAGGGCCAGGCCTCCAGCGAGATCGTAAGTATCCGGATTCCTGAGTGATTTATAATTTCTTTTTCTGTGTCACATAGTGTCATTCTGATGTCGCATGCTGCCTATAGTCTGGCCAATGATGATCTCCCCACTTCATCGAGCGGGTCGTTGGCTCCGTCGGATGTAGATTCCATCTCGACTGCCTCCACCCCTCGCGACACCGAGGATGCCGAGGCGGGATCCCAAGAAGGGACCCATCAGGGGGAGGCTCCAGAGGCGCCACAAGGCGTCCTCCCAGACTTTGCACCGGACTCCATATCAGAACCCGTAGTGGTTCCGAAGTCCGGCCGGCGGCCCCTTCGCACGAAGGGCAAGACCGTGACGCCGGCGGCTTCCGTCCAACTGGAGGCGCCGGACGATTTGTTGGAGGCGCTCCAGAGCACTTCCATCGAGGAAGAACACCGCACTATTATGAGTGCGGTGATTTAGAAGGTACAGCTCGCCAAGAGCGGGCTGACCGAAGCCTGCAGTAGCCTTCTATCAGGCTTTGAGGTAAGAAGTTAAAAATATGCAATGTAATACCGCATAGACTGTAGCCCCTGATGCTCGGTTCGGTGTTCGGAAAGAAAAGCCAGACTGAGGATCTGGAAAAAAAAGATATACGCAGGGTTGCTAAAAAATTATGTCAATATCGGTTGCAGGCTGCGGTGCTGACCTCTGCCGCATTGACTGCAGAGGTCGATGCTTTAAGGCAGGAGCTCGAGCAGTCCGAGCAAGAGCTTGGCCGCGCCAAGAAGCAGCTCCAGGACAAAGAAGGTGAGTAACACCACTTTGAACTTGTACCTTACAGAAAAGGATTTAGGTTGCAACAAAAATAACAAGGATAACATGGGTACTGCAGGGGCCACGAACGAGGTGGCGACCCTGAAGGAGGCCGTGTCTGTGGCCGAACGCAACGCGGCCGCGGAACGGGCAGAGCGAGAAAAGCAGGAGGTGCGGGTGGCGGTGGTTCAGCAAGAGCTCCAGGCTCTCATGGAAAAGCATGAGAGTTTGGAGCGTGACTCAAAGACTCAAGAGTCCGAGCTTGCCTCGGCTCTCGAAAGTGCCAAGACTACCAAGGCCGATGCCCATAAGTCCCTTCAGGAGATTGAGTTGGTGAGGAAGATAGCGGCGGGTAAGGCATTTTTCATGCAAAGCAAGCATGTGAATGTAAATTATGTGTTACTTACCCGAATTCGGAGCTCTCCAGGGGTGTTTGCAGATCTGCCTCGCAGCGTGTCTGATGCCGCCGCATTCTATCGAGCCGAGGAGGGGAGCTCAACAGAGAAGGTCTTCTGGTCTCAGTATGCTGAGGCCGGCCATCCGGTGCCCCCTAGCGACCAGCTGAATCAGCTGGTCGAGCTCCACAAGGTGGCCGAGCAGGCCATGAAGGGCCTCATAGTCCGGCTGTGGCCTGGAGAGGCCATGCCTAGGAGCTACTTTGGCCTCATGAGACGGTTGGTGGATGCGTGCCCCTGGGTGGAGGTTATCAAGCGCTCCGCCTGTATTGAAGGTGCTCGTCGGGCCCTTGCCCGCGCAAAGGTGCATTGGGGCAAGCTGGATGCGGAGAAGCTAATCACTGACGCGCCACCAGCGGGCAAGGAATATCGTACGCCCGAAATGTACTATAAGACTGTCCTGAAGGGTGCCCGCAAGATTGCGGATGAGTGCCCTAGGGATGTAATTATTGAGTAAATTCGCAATGTGTTATCCTGTGCGCTGAAAACTTTGTTCATATGCGCTAAGCAATGCTTGTTAATTTAAAATATTACCTTATGTGCGGCCATTTATTAAATCTGAGAGATGGCAAGTCGTCGGCTTCAGCCCCCATGCCATGAGTGCTGGGGTGTTCGGGATAAACTTGAGCGCTCTTGTTCCCATTTTTGGGTCCATCTAGGGAGGTGCTCAACACAACGAACAAGGCAACCGGACTTATAGTGCTTGAACACTCTCACTTAGCCATAGAATTCTATAATTTTAAATTTCGGCGAAGCCCCTAGTATTCGGAAGACCGAATTCGGGGCGCTATCCACGCCTTCGTAGGACATTATCCGGAACTTCGCTCAAAGCGGCGTAGGTCTTTAAGGACCCGAAAGGACCTCTCGAACAGCGACCAGTCTCTCGCCTTATCATGACAGTCAGTTTTAGCTTTCTCCATTGAGGCGTTAACCCGGCTCAACCGGGGCGCAATCGCAGTGGTTCTCCCAGTGCTACCTTAGCCGATAAAACGGAACGTAAGGTGCCAAACATGGGAGCCGGGCAAACCCAACTATTGACCCAAGACATGATTCGGAGCCGATTCATATAATGCTATAAGTTCGGGGTGCCACACTTGTGAAAGTGTTCGGACTTTATCACACCATAATGCGGGGAACATAAGCCCCTGGTGTATTTGGCCGTACCAAAATGTACGGATGCAACATGTCGTAAATGAACATATATATATACAAGGTAATGCAATTATGGGCAAAAAGTGTTGGATTTTATTCAAGAAGAGCTGCTATGAGTGCGGAATGATACAAATAGTGCGGAAAGCAAGGGATTGGACGAATTAAAGGCGTCTCCCTCCAGGGGTAGGCCGCGGAATGGTGTATTTAACAAATTTAATGCTCGTAATGGAGACCACCTGAGTGTTCGTCGCGGCCTTTGTCCCTCCCTGGCTGTTGCATCATGAGTTCGGCAGGTTCGCCACCGGACAGAGTTCGTATAAAAAAGAGAGAAATAAAAGATAAAAAGAGTGACACACTTGGGAGCCCCTGGTGTGGTCGAACCGCACTCTGGGTCTGTTGTGGTTGTGCCTCTCCCCCTATGCCCACGGTACCTCTAGGGCGTAATTATGTACGCGGAGAGTTTGTCTTACGATTGTGCGAGGGCTGGGGTTGAGGCCGCATTTCTACGCGTGCTCGGAACGTGCCAGGTGATCTTGGTTGATGTTGCTCCAGGCGCGTTTGGCCGTGTCTGGTCGTTTAGCGGCTGAAATCGAAAATTGCCTTAAAAGGCTGTTCTGTACTTCTGCCGCGAGAGCCGCTGTATGTTCCTCCGTTCGGAGGGAGCGTTCCGTGTTTCCATTGACCGTTATGACTCCATGAGGTCCTGCATCTTGAGCTTAAGTTATGCATAATGCAGCACCGCGTTGAATGTCGAAGATTAACTCCTCGCTTCGGAAATTATCCGGGGATCCGAAGACCACTTCCAGTGTAACTGAGCCTGTACAACTGGCCTCGACACCTGGTAGGACGCCTTTGAAGGTTGTCTTTGTAGGTTTAATCCTTGAAGGGTCTATGCCCATCTTGCGCACTGTATCCTGATAAAGCAGGTTCAGGCTACTGCCGCCGTCCATCAGGACTCTCGTGAGGTGAAATCCATCGACGATTGGGTCTAAAACCAATGCGGCGAATCCGCCATGGCGGATACTGGTCGGATGGTCTCTTCGATCGAAAGTGATCGGGCAAGAGGACCATGGGTTGAATTTTGGGGCGACTAGCTCCATCGCGTATACGTCCCTTAGTGCATGCTTCCGCTCCCTCTTGGGGATGTGCGTTGCGTATATCATGTTTACCGTCCGAACTTGAGGGGGGAATCCCTTTTGTCCTCTGTTGTTCGGCAGCCGGGTCTCTTCCTCGTCATCGTTGTGTAGCCCCTTGTCATTGTATTCGGCGATTAATTTGCATGCCTGCTTCAATACCCAACAATCTCTGTTGGTGTGGTTAGCTGGCTTTTTGGGGGTTCCATGTATTTAACAGGAGCGGTCGAGTATTCGGTCCAAATTGGACGGGCCCGGAGTGGTTCTTTTGAATGGCTTCTTCCGTTGACCGGGCTTGGAGCCTCGGAATCCGGCGTTGACTGCCGTATCCTCATTGCTATCGCCGTTAATGCGGCATTTGTTTTTGTTTCGACGTGACCTGCCATTGCGGTCCTTGGTATCCAGACTGCCAGCATTTTTGCTGAGGTTGTTGCTGCGAGCTAGCGAGCTATCCTCTCCCGCACAAAAGCGGGTCATGAGTGATGTGAGGGCTGCCATGGATTTCGGCTTTTCCTGTCCTAGGTGCCGGGCCAGCCACTCGTCGCGGATGTTATGTTTGAAGGCAGCGAGGGCCTCTGCATCCGGACAGTCGACGATTTGATTTTTCCTTGTTAAGAACCGTGTCCAGAATTGCCTGGCCGATTCGTCTGGCTGCTGGATTATGTGGCTTAGGTCATCTGCGTCCGGTGGTCGCACATACGTGCCCTGGAAGTTGTCGAGGAATGCGGCTTCCAGGTCTTCCCAGCATCCAATTGACTCTGCGGGCAGGCTGTTAAGCCAATGCCGAGCTGGTCCTTTAAGCTTGAGTGGGAGATATTTGATGGCGTGAAGATCGTCGCCGCGGGCCATATGTATATGGAGGAGATAATCCTCAATCCAAACCGCGGGGTCTGTTGTGCCATCGTACGATTCGATATTAACGGGTTTAAACCCTTCAGGGATTTGATGATCCATTACTTTGTCAGTGAAGCATAGTGGGTGTACGGCGCCTCTGTATTGAGCAATATCGCGACGTAGCTCGAGAGAGCATTGTCTGCTGTGTTTGGCCCGGCCAGAGTAGTTCTATCCGGCGCGACGGTATTCGTCGTGGGTCTTGGGGCGCCCACGTGATCCATAGATAGATCTGGATTGTCTTGCCTTGTCCTCCAATATATCCCGCAAGTCCGGCGTGTTCCCCCGTGGCTTCATGCTTTTTGAGCGATGCCGGGGTACGGTTTTGGTGGAGGGCTTGCATGCCTCTCTGTCGCGGCCACGAGGTGGTCGGTCTGCCGTATTGTGCACTGGTGATGCAGGTTTGTACGCTTCCTCCTCTAGTCGGGGGAGCAACTTGCGTTTTGGGTAACTTTTGGAGGGGCGTTCGAGTTCATACTCTTCGGCCGCGAGGACCTCGGTCCATCTGTCGGCCAGTAGGTCTTGATCAGCTTGAAGCTGTTGCTGCTTTTTCTTTAGGCTGTTTGCCGTGGCCATTAGCCTGCGTCTGAAACGCTCTTGTTCGACGGGATCCTCAGGCACGACGAATTCGTCGTCGTCGAGGCTTGCCTCGTCTCCGGAGGGAGGTAAGTAATTATCATCCTCGACCTCTTCGTCTGCCGCCCTCTCGTGAGGGCTTGCTTCCGCCTCCTCCTGTGCTGGATCATGCTGGAGGGGGTTGTCTTCGGCACTTTCTGGGGTGTTATTATCTCTTGTGCCGGAATATCTATTCTTGTTGTGGCAGGATTTAGAGCGGCGCCGCTGATGCCGGCGCTTGGGCTGTTTCTCTAAGGAATCGGCCTCCGTTGCTTCTCCACCGTCCCCATCTTTTGGGGTGTCCACCATATATATGTCGTATGATGAGGTGGTCTTCTAGTGTCCTGTAGGCACTAGTTCTTGATAGTCTCCAGCATCGTCGTCCATACCGTCGATGTCTTCGGAGTCGTAGTCGAGTACGTCGGTTAGATCGTCGACGGTGGCTACGAAGTGGGTGGTGGGTGGGCCCTGAATTTCTTCATCGTCCGCATCCCAACCATCCTGGCCGTAGTTCGGCCAGGGCTCTCCGGATAGCGAGAGATGCTTCAGCGAATTTAAGATATCACCGAAGGGTGAGTGCTGAAAGATGTCCGCAGCGGTGAATTCCATGATCGGCGCCCAGTCGGATTCGACTGGCAGGGGCGCAGGAGGTTCGGAGTCCGGCAGAGAGTCCGGCGCCTCGGAGTCATGAGCTTTATGCGGGACAAGGTAAGTGTTCGGCTCCATCGCCGTAGAAGTTGCAGCTCCCGAGGCGGTGTCCAGCCATCCGTCCTCGATCTGAGCGATCGGCTCCGGACTATGGGTCGGAGTGGATTCATGTGCGGCCTCCAAGGTGCTGTCCGGCGGCAGAGTTAGGTCGTGCACATCGTGAGAGCGCGGCACGCTTGGCTGTGGCTCAGATCCATCAAAGATCAAGCCCCGCGAATATCGGTCGTGAAGTTTAGGCTTCCAAACCTGACCTGATGGCCAGGGGCGTAGCTTTCGATCTGCTCCAGATGGCCAAGTGAGTTGGCCCGCAGTGCGAAGCCGCCGAATACGAAGATCTGTCCGGAGAGAAAAGTCTTACCCAGGACAGTGTCGTTGTCGATTGAAGAGGCCATCAAGCCTATCGGTGACGACACAGAGGAACTCTCAATGAAAGCACCAATGTCGGTGTCAAAACCGGCGGATCTCGGGTAGGGGGTCCCGAACTGTGCGTCTAGGCGGATGGTAACAGGAGACAAGGGACACGATGTTTTACCCAGGTTCGGGCCCTCTTGATGGAGGTAAAACCCTACGTCCTACTTGATTGATATTGATATTGTAGATGTTTACAAGAGTGGATCTACCACGATATCAAGGAGGCTAAACCCTAGAAGCTAGCCTATGGTATGATTGTAATGGTTGTTGTTGTTGTTTCCTACGGACTAGAGCCATCCGGTTTATATAGACACCAGAGAGGGCTAGGGTTACATAGAGTCGGTTACAATGGTAGGAGATCTACGTATCCGTATCACCAAGCTTGCCTTCCACGCCAAGGAAAGTCCCATCCGGACACGGGACGAAGTCTTCAATCTTGTATCTTCATAGTCTTGGAGTTCGGTCGATGATGATAGTCCGGCCGATGATAGTTCGGCTGATGATGGTAGTCCGGCTATCCGGACACCCCCTAATCCAGGACTCCCTCAGTCCACCATGACAAATGATTTCAATCCGGCTAGGGGCTTTTTATGCCAATTAAATTACAAAGTCATGGAGACTGACTATACTCCTCCTCTATACCTTCTAACAGGCTATCTAGCCTACAATCTTGTTGAGAATACTTAGCAGCTAACGCTACCTGGTCATATACCAGACTCACGGGAATTTCTTGCCCATCCGGCCCTGCCGGTCCTACTTCGGCCATATGGTTCAGGTCCAGCTTGGTGTAGCGCGTCTTCACCATTGCCCAGGCTTCTCTTGCTCCTTGTCGGCATGCTGATATCTTCCACAGACGGAAGTGCCGCCGGGCTCCTTGAAGCAGGTCCGCAAGCTCCCACATGCCATTCGACAGGAGGCTTGATGGCCACAAGGCCTGAGCAATGCCATGCATCACCTGCCGAGCACGCTCGTGCAACTGCGCAAGTTCTTGCAGCAAATCACCTGCAGATGAGGGCATCTCCTCTTTAGGGCGACCCGTTAACATTCCTGCAGGCAAAAAAATTCTCAAAAAACTTCCTCGCCGAACTATCACACAGTTCGCTTGAGCTCTCACCATAAATGCCGCGTCGAAGCCTTTTGTTCTTCTTCACGGAGTCCGCAAGTTGAGCGCGGGCATCCTTTAATTCCACGTCCATACGAATATTGGCATCTTGTAGCTTGTTCTTCTCTTGCGTCACATGCGTAAGGACGCGCTCGCCAGCCTTTAGCTGTCGTTGGAGATGCGAGTCGTCACCCTTTACGCCCTCCGGATTCACCCCAGGATTGTCTGCAGAATCTTCTGTCAGACTAACCGCACCAGCCATTTACTAAATGGTACATCTGCGTATAATGGAGACAAATATTACCAGAGGGGGCCTTTCGGGATCCCTCTAACTTGGCTACCGCATCAGTCAGCTGGGCCTTGCATGCCTCCAGCTCCCGCCCAATTGTTCATTCTTGTCCACAAGGACCTGTGCATATATTGATCCTTCAAACAGTTGTCCCAACTATTCCAAGTCTCAGGGGCTACTACTATACATACTTATCAAAATTTCTTACCCATATGTCTTTGGTATACTGGTTTGTCGCTTGGGCAAGCCCGCCTCGAGCAGCTCGGACATATGCGTCCGCTGAATTGAAGGCATTAAAAGCTTCTTTAGAAAAGATGTTGTTCCGGAGCACGGCCCTCCGGCACCGGTGATTCATGGCGCTCTCCACTTCGGAGTTCGTGGCCGAACACATATATGCATCCTCCGTCGGGGGGCTATGCGATGCGGGCCCCGTGTCCCCCTCCGCCCCCGAAGCCGGTTCTGGAACCCGGCTAGTGGCGGCGTGATTGGTGGGGTCCCCGGATATAGTCCGGTTGTTCCTCTTCCTGCCAGACACAAAGGGCGATATCATATTTCAAATTCTGTAAATTACAGGACAGATCATTACTTTACCTCTGTGGCGGTGTGTCAACCCTCACCGCCTTCCTCTTGAGCCTGCCTGATCCGGACGCCCGTGGTTGACGAGTCCCTAGGGGCTCGGCCCCTCGCTCCGGCCATCATTTCTGCAAATAGAATGAAGCCTCAAGGGTAAATTATAATACCTGGGGGAGTCCTCTTCGGAGGATAGGGTTTTTTAGCTCGGCTTACACGCGACGCGGGGAACAGCCCAAGATAGTCGGCCATAATGGCCACTAGGGTGCCATCCCAGCTTGCCTGATAAAATACCCCATTGAAAAGCTCCACAGTAATATCCGGATCTACTTTGAGTCCTGGATCTAGGTCCCGTCCAGGGTCCTCTGGTTGCGGGGAGGGGCTGAAGATTCCTTCTACGGCCCTCCTCAGTTCCTGCTCAGAAGCATTGATGCAAGTAATCTCAGTGGAAGAACGCTAGAGTAAGTGACGCTGGGAAAAGAATGGCAACTTACCCACTCCGGGGGGTTGTACATGGAGAATCCATCCCGCGTTTTTATGCGGAGGAATTCCTCCTCTTCCCCTTTGTACAAATCGGACAATATCCTCGCCAAAGCGGCAGCGAAGTCCGGACCCTTACGGCCGCAGCGGGTGGCGTCGTCTTCCCCGTTGAAATGCCACATGGGCTTCCCCCGATATTGGAGCGGTTGCACTCCTCGCCTTATGCATATCGCCATGACCTCAACTATCGTTAGTCCGGATTTGGCCAGCCACTTTATCCTGTTCATTAGGAGGTATATTTCCCTTGTGTCCTCTTCTTGAAGGCCCCGGGGGCGCCAGCTTAAGCGTGCCCTCGGCGGGGCGTTGCTGAACTTGGGGAGACCCATCCGGAATGGATCCGGAAGGGGAACGTCATTTATATAGAACCACTCTAAAGGCCAGTTTTTTGGTACCTTCTCAGGAGTGCCGGACAGGTATCCGGTCTCGGCAATGCGCCATACTTCGGCCCCACCCACTTGATATAGGGACTCTCCCTGGGTGCGGGGGACAAGGCAGAACAGCTTCCTCCATAATCCGAAGTGTGGTACGCAGCCTAAAAACAGCTTGCAAAGTGCGACATACCCCACTATGTGCAGAATGGAGGCTGGGGTAAGATTGTGTAACTAGAGGCCATAGAACTCCAGGAGCCCGCGAAGAAATGGGTGGATAGGAAACCCGACGCCCCTCAACAGATGCGAGTGAGGCATATCCGCTCCTCCGGAGACGGGTTAGGAGATCCCTCAGCTTGTTCCCCTCCGTCATAAGTGGCTTTTCTAGCTCGGACGGGGACCATGAATTCTGGTGGGAGAAACCCTTTGGTTTGTAACTTCACCAAACGGCTGTGGGGAACTGAGCACTCTCCCCAATCCCCTGACTTAGAGCGAGGAGGGCAAGCAGAAGAGTTGCGATGGCCGGCCATGTTGGAATGGCTTCTCGCGGAGCGCTCTAGGATGCTAACTCAAGGGAGGAGAGTGAGGTTTGGATCTGAGAATCCCTGTCCCTTCAAATAGACAATTGGCCCGGAGGATCGAGGGTGGCAAATGCAAAAATTCCTCGACTCCTCGCATTCGCTCGACAAATGGAGATGGTCATTACTGAGGCGCTAAAGCCGAGGAGCACAACATTGATTGGAGGCCGGACACTATTCATCGTAACAGGTACTTTGGAGTATTCGGAGAAGGAACCCGCCTTGCAATGCCGAAGACAATACTGCACGCCGGACTCATCATCATTGAAGCCTGGTTTAGGGGCTACTGAGAGAGTCCTGGATTAGGGGGTATCCGGACAGCCGGACTGTGTACAACATCTGGACTATTGAAGCGTGTAGATACAAGACTCAAGACTTCGGCCCATGTCCGGATGGGACTCTCCTTTGCGTGGAAGGCAAGCTTGGCGATCCGGATATTATATTTCCTTCCTTGTAACCGACTCCATGTAAACCCTAGCCCTCTCCGGTGTCTATATAAACCGGAGAGGTTGGTCCTTAGAAGGCCGATCACAATTACAATCATACCATCATAGGCTCGCTCTTAGGGTTTAGCCTCTACGATCTCGTGGTAGATCTACTCTTGTACTACCCATATCATCAATATTAATCAAGCAGGAAGTAGGGTTTTACCTCCATCGAGAGGGCTCGAACCTATGTAAAGATCTGTGTCCCTTGCTTCCTGTTACCATCAGCCTTGACGCACAGATCGGGACCCCTTACCCGAGATTCGCCGGTTTTGACACCAACACTTGCCATGGGAGAAGTGCTTAGCTTTGGATTCAATCTTGCTGTATCCTTTTCTAGTGACAGTAGGGGTAGCAAGGCACGTATTGTATTGTTGCCATCATGGATAAAAATATGGGGTTTATATCATATTTCTTGAGTTTATCCCTCTACATCATGTCATCTTGCTTAATGTGTTACTCCGTTCTTT
Organism: Triticum dicoccoides; assembly: GCF_002162155.2. Classification (NCBI taxonomy): domain Eukaryota; kingdom Viridiplantae; phylum Streptophyta; class Magnoliopsida; order Poales; family Poaceae; genus Triticum; species Triticum dicoccoides. The sequence continues at coordinate 150,944,294 of NC_041387.1, read as the reverse complement.
ATAAACTTAATACTCTAGATGCATGATGGATAGCGGTCGATGTGTGGAGTAATAGTAGTAGATGCAGAATCATTTCAGTCTACTTGACATGGACATGATGCCTATGTTCATGATCATTGCCTTAGATGTCTTCATAATTATGCGCTTTTCTATCAATTGCTCAGTAGTAATTTGTTCACCCACCGTAATACATGCTATCTCGAGAGAAGCCACTAGTGAAACCTATGGCCCCCGGGTCTCTTTTCCATTATATTCCATCTATTTTCCATATTGTTGAATCTCGTTTACTATTTTGCAATCTTTACTTTCCAATCTATACAACAAAAATACCAAAAATATTTACTTTGTTATGTCTGTTAGATCTCACTTTTGCGAGTGGCTGTCAAGGGATTGGCAACCCCTTTATCGCGTTGGTTGCAAGGTTCTTGATTGCTTGTGCTGGTATTCGGTGACTTGTGCATCATCTCCTACTTGATTGATACCTTGGTTCTCAAAACTGAGGGAAATACTTACGCTACTTTGCTGCATCACCCTTTCCTCTTCAAGGGAAAACCAACGCAAGCTCAAGAGGTAGCAAGAAGGATTTCTGGCGCAGTTGACGGGGAGATCTACGCCAAGTCAAGCCATACCAAGTACCCATCATAAACTCTTCTCCCTTGCATTACATTATTTGCCATTCACCTCTTGTTTTCCTCTCCCCCACTTCTAAAATGATTTTTGAAAACCTTTGCCTTTTCTTCGCCGCTCTTCCATTCGTCTCTTTTCGCTTGCTTCTTGTGTGCTTGTCCGTTGGTGTGCCTGTTTGCTTTGATGGCTTTGCCAAAAAGCGTTGATCCTCACCTTAGGAGGTTGGAAGAAATTGAAAACAATGTTAGACACTTGATGACTTTGCAACTTGAGCATAATAATTTCTTCAGAAACAAGCTTCAAGAACAAAAAAGTTTTATGGAATACATGAATAGAGAGCTCGATGATATGTCTAAGGAATTTTATGGTTTGAAATCTCAATTTGCTCATCTTGAAAATTTAGTAGGCCAAAATTTTGACAAGCAAGCTACTTTAGTTAATAAGATGGCCGCTAAATCGGAAGATCTACACAATAATGATGAAGATCTAAAAGTGATTGATGTGACTCCTATTAAATCTTTGTTTTCCAATATTAATCTTGATAAAGATGGGACTGGAGATGAGTCAACTTTAGTTAAAAGGCGTCCCAATGATTCAGAGTTTTTAGATCTAGATGCAAAAATTGATAAAAGTGGGATTGAAGAGGTCAAAACTTTACATAGCAATGAACCCATTATTTTGGATTTCAAGGGATTTAATTATGATAATTGTTCTCTAATAGATTGTATTGCCTTGTTGCAATCCATGTTAAATTCTCCTCATGCTTATAATCAAAATAAAGCTTTTACTAAACATATCGTTGATGCTTTGATGCAATCTTATGAAGAAAAGCTTGATCTAGAAGTTTCTATCCCTAGAAAACTTTATGATGAGTGGGAACCTACTACTAAGATTAAAGATTATGAATGTTATGCTTTGTGTGATTTGGGTGCTAGTGTTTCCATGTTTCCAAAAACTTTGTGAGATGTGCTAGATTTCCGTGAATTTGATGATTGTTCTTTAAATTTGCATCTTGTCGGTTCCACCATTAAGAAACCTGTGGGAAGGATTAATGATGTTCTTATTGTTGCAAATAGGAATTAGGTGCCCGTAGATTTAATTGTTCTTGATATAGATTGCAATCATACATGTCCTATTATTCTTGGTAGACCTTTCCTTAGAACGATTGGTGCAATTATTGATATGAAAGAACGAAATATTAGATTCCAATTTCCGTTAAGAAAGGTCATGGAAAACTTTCATAGGAAGAAAATTAAATTGTATTATGAATCTATTATGAGAGCCACCTATGGATTACATACCAAAGATGGCAATACCTAGATCTATTCTTGTTTTTATGCCTAGCTAGGGGCGATAAACGATAGCGCTTGTTGGGAGGCAACCCAATTTTATTTGTGTTCTTTGCTTTCTGCTCCTGTTTAGTAATAAATAATTCATATAACTTCTGGTTAGATGTGGTTTTATGTTCTAATTAGTGTTTGTGCCAAGTAGAACATTTGGGAAGACTTAGGTGAAGTCTTTGCGATCCTGCTGTTAAAAAACAGAAACTTTTGCGCACACGAGAATTGCTCTCGTTTTTTACAGAAGAGTGATTTTAGGTTAATTATTTTTGCAGATGATTAATACACAAATTCCTCACGTCCAACTATTTATTTCAGAATTTTTAGAGTTACATAAGTATTCGAAAGTTACAGATTGCTACAGACTGTTCTGTTTTTGACAGATTCTATTTTTCGTGTGTTGTTTGCCTATTTTGATGAAGCTACGAGTAGTATCGGGGGGTATGAACCATAGATAAGTTGGAATACAGTAGGTTTAATGATGTATACTACACAATCTTCTTCTTGTAGACGTTGTTGGGCCTCCAAGTACAGAGGTTTGTAGGATAGTAGCAAATTTCCCTCAAGTGGATGACCTAAGGTTTATCAATCCGTAGGAGACGTAGGATGAAGATGGTCTCTCTCAAGCAACCCTGCAATCAAATAACAAAGATTCTCTTGTGTCCCCAACACACCCAATACAATGGTAAATTGTATAGGTGCACTAGTTCGGCGAAGAGATGGTGATACAAGTGCAATATGAATAGTAGATAAAGGTTTTTGTAATCTCAAATAATAAAAACAGCAAGGTAACTAATGATAAAAGTGAGCGTAAACAGTATTGCAATGCTAGGAAACAAGGCCTAGGGTTCATACTTTCACTAGTGCAAGTTCTCTCAACAATAATAACATAGATAGATCATATAAAAATCCCTCAACATGCAACAAAGAGTCACTCCAAAGCCACTAATAGCGGAGAACAAATGAAGAGATTATGGTAGGGTACGAAACCACCTCAAAGTTATTCTTTCAGATCAATCTATTCAAGAGTTCTTACTAGAATAACACCTTAAGACACAAATCAACCAAAACCCTAATGTCACCTAGATACTCCATTGTCACCTCAAGTATCCGTGGGCATGATTATATGATATGCATCACACAATCTCAGATTCATCTATTCAACCAACACAAATTACTTCAAAGAGTGCCCCAAAGTTTCTACTAGAGAGTCAAGACGAAAATGTGTGCCAAACCCCTATGCATAGGTTCATGGGCGGAACTCGCAAGTTGATCACCGAAACATACATCAAGTGGCACATGATATCCCATTGTCACCACAGATAAACACGGCAAGACATACATCAAGTGTTCTCAAATCATTAAAGACTCAATCCGATAAGATAACTTCAAGAGGAAAACTCAATTCATCACAAGAGAGTAGAGGGGGTAGAAACATCATAAGATCCAACTATAATAGCAAAGCTCGCGATACATCAAGATCGTGCCATAGAGAGAACACGAGAGAGAGAGATCAAACACATAGCTACTAGTACATACCCTCAGCCCCGAGGGTGAACTACTCCCTCCTCATCATGGATAGCGCCGAGATGATGAAGATGTCCACCGGTGATGGGTTCCCCCTCCGGCAGGGTGCCGGAACGGACTCCCGAGAGGTTTTTGGTGGCTACAGAGGCTTGCGGCGGCGGAACTCCCGATCTATCTTGATATTCGATGGTTTTAGGTTATGTGGACTTATCTAGGCGAAAGAAGTCGGTCGGGGGAGCCTCGAGGGGCCCACGAGAGTGCGGGGCGCGCCCAGGGGGGTGGGTGCACCCCCCTATCTCGTGGCTTCCTTGGTGCTCCCCTGGCTTGCACTCCAAGTTTCCTAGGTCACGTTCGTTCCAAAAATCACGCTGCCGAAGGTTTCATTCCGTTTGGACTACGTTTGATATTCCTTTTCTTCGAAATACTAAAACAGGCAATAAAACAGCAATATGGGCTAGGCCTCCAGTTAATAGGTTAGTCCCAAAAGTAATATAAAAGTGTATAATAAAGCCCGTAATCATTCAAAATAGATAATAAAATAGCATGAATGCTTCATAAATTATAGATAAGTTGGAGACGTATCAGCATCCCAAAGCTTAATTCCTACTCGTCCTCCAGTAGGTAAATGATAAAAGAAAGAATTTATGAACTGTGAATGCTAGCAGGTGCACAAGTTTGATCAATGATAATTTCAATCACCTTTTCTAGCATGATTATATGTCATAACAGTAGTTCATCTCATAAAACTTCTCAAGAACAAGTAACAAGTAATTCACATATTAAAGCATAGACCATAAAACTAGCAAACTTCATTCTTAGTCATCAAACAATTACAATTCATCTTATTTTCAGGAAGGGTCTATGTCAGAGCTTTGATTTAGCAAACTCCACATACTCAACTATCGTATAGTCTTCTACAATTGCTAACACTCATGCAATACTAATGGTTATGGAGTTTTCATCGGACACTAAGAAAGATAGGGGCTTATAGTGTTGCCTCCCTACGTATTCACCTTTGGGTGATGTCAACAATAATAGTTCATGGTAACTTACATCCAATTGGATATATATATATATATATCAGGATCTTTCCAACAGGAGGTGCTTGCCAAAGGATAAAATGAAAAAGGGAAAGGAGAAGATCACCTTGACTCTTGCATAAAGGTAAAAGATAGGCCCTTCGCAGAGGGAAGCAGGGATTTGCAGAGGTGCCAGAGCTCAATTTTGAAATAGAGATAAATAATTTTGAGAGGTATGATCTCATTGTCAACATAACAACCAAGAGTTCCCAATATATTCCATACTACATACATTATAGGCGGTTCCCAAACAGAATGGTAAAAGTTTTTACTCCCCCTCCACCAACAATCATCAATCCATGACTTGCCCGAAACAACGGGTGCCTCCAACTAACATCAAACCTGGGGGAGTTTTGTTTTCAATTATTTTTGATTTGATTTTGATCTTCTGATCATGGGACTGGGCATCCCGGTTACCAACCATTTTTCTCGTGCATGATGAGCGGAGTCCACTCATCTTTGAGAATAACCCACATAGCATGGAAGATACTGACAACCCCTAGTCGCTACATGAGCGATTTGGGCATACAAAAGAAATTATTATTGGAAGGTTTAGAGTTTGGCGCATGCAAATTTACTTAGAACGGCAAGTAAATACCGCATATAGGTAGGTATGGTGGACACTCATGGCAAAAACTAGGTTTAAGGATATTTGGAAGCACAAGTAGTATCTCTACTTGGTGCAAGGAATTTGGCTAGCATGAGGGGGAAAGGCAAGCTCAACATGTTTGAATGATCCATGACAATATACTTTAACTGAGATGTGAGAAAACATAACCCATTACGTTGTCTTCCTTGTCCAACATCAACTCTTTAGCATGTCATACTTAATGAGTACTCACAATTATTAAAGATGTCTAAGATAGTATATTTATATGTGAAATCTCTCTTCCTTCAATATTCTTTCATGAATTGTTCAAATGACCAATACAATGCTTGCTAACCTTCAATAAATTTACAACCTCTACTTCTTAGATGTGAAGTCATTACTCCCCATGGGATAAGCAAATGAGACATATATAATTTCAGATTTATGACAATCAACTCATTCAACAATTTACTCATAGGATATAAGTGAAGCACACGAGTAAATGAAAAACTACTCCAACAAAACATAAGTGAAGATCAATGAGTAGCTAAATAATTATGTAACTATGTGAAGACTCTCTCTCATTTAAGAATTTCAGATCTTGGTATTGTATTCAAACAGCAAGCTAAACAAAATAAAATGACATTGCAAGGATAGCACAACTCATGTGAAGAAGCAAAAACTTAGGCTCAACCGATACTAACCGATAGTTGTTGAAGAAGAAAGGTGGGATGCCTACCGGGGCATCCCCAAGCTTAGATGCTTGAGACTTCTTGAAATATTATCTTGGGGTGCCTTGGGCATCGCCAATCTTGAACTTTTGTGTCTCCTTAATTCCTCTCATATCATGGTTTCTCTTTTTATCAAAAAGCTTCATCCACACCAAACTCAACAAGAACTCGTGTGATATGTTAGTATAAACCAATGCAAAACCTTATCATTTTCTACTGTAAAAAATCACTAAAATTATTATTCCACATTGCATACTAAATGTCTCTGCATATTTAATACTCCTATCCTCAAATAGAATCATTAAACAAGCAAACATATACAAACAATGCAAACATAACATCAATCTGCCAAAACAGTACAGTCTGTAAAGAATGCAAGAGTATCAATACTTCCCTAACTCCAAAAATTATGAGAGAAAATTCCCACTGTAGTACATTCATCAGAGCTTAATACGCAAAAAGTTTCAACATTATATCATTCTCTGACTTTTCTATGGAATTTTTGCAACAGCGGTGAACTTTCTGTTTTCAAACAGCAACATGTATACTAGCAAAATAAGCATGGTAAAGGCTATCCTTGACATTTTTATTGAAAATATAGATGCAAAACATTATTCTAAATAACAGCAAGAAAATACTAACAAGATAAAATGACGCTCCAAGCAAAACACATATCATGTGGTGAATAAAAATATAGCTCCAAGTAAGGTTACCGATAGACGAATGTGAAAGAGGGGATGCCATCCCGGGGCATCCCCAAGCTTAGGCTTTTGGCTACTCTTGAATATCTTGGGGTGCCTTGGTCATCCCCAATCTTAGGCTCTTGCCACTCCTTATTCCATAGTGAAAAGGCTAGTTATCGACTAGAGGGGGGTGAATAGGCGATTTTTATGAATGTCTTCAAAACGTGGGAGTTTCAAAGACAAACAATATAAACAACACTATTCGATTGCAGCGGAAGATAGACTACACTAGACAAGCCATAGTCAAGTATTCAATGAAGTGAAAGCACGAAGACTAATAGCAACTAGGTAGTAAAGATCAGGATGGAAGATAGTATGAAGCCAATCAGAACAGGTAGTCACATAGTGAAGTCTAACAGATAATGCAAGCAGGCAATGACTTCACGAAGACATACAGTAAGTAAACAGAAGTAAGAGATAGAACAAGTGGCTTCAGAAGGACAGGGATTTGTTCGACCAGTAACAGTTGTTGTGACAATTGTACGTCTGGTTAGGGAGGCTGAGATTCAACTCAGAAGACCGTGTCTTCACCTTATTCCCCTTGAGCTAAGGAAACTTAGTCCCCGCCCAATCACTCTAGTAAGTCTTCAAGGTAGACTTCCGAACCTTCACAGACTTTGTTCACTGGAAATCCACAATGGCTCTTGGTTGCTCAGAATGCGACCTAACCAGCTGGAGGATTCACAATCCTCAAGTGTAACAAGTCTTCAGATCACACGGACAGAAAGACTTCAGTGATGCCAAACACTCTTTGGGCTCTGGGTGGTTTGGGCTTTGTCCTTGCAAGGATGCTCTCTCGAAAGCTTTGGCGGTGGGTTGCTCTCAAACGACAAAAGCCATATAGTAACTCTTAGTAGCCACCAATTTATGGTGTAGGGGGTGGGCTATTTATAGCCACTGGGCAACCCGACCTGATTTGTCCGAAATGACCCTGGGTCACTAAGGAACTGACATGTGTCGCAACAGTCAAATTTCAAACACATGCGGCAGCCTGACTTGGGCTACAAGTCAAGCTGACTCATCCGACTCTGGATAAGATTTTCTCTCATTGTCTTCGCTCGAAGACATAGGATTTGGTTGAGCATCACTTCAGTCACTCTGACTTTGTTCACTTGGACCCCACTTATAAGTGCGGTGGTTCCGATGACTCAACAAAGAAGAAAAGGAAACAACTAAGTCTTCGTGCTTCATAGTCTTCACTCAATGTCTTCTCGTGTCATAGTCTTCAATGTGAATATCTTCACAAACCACCATTGTCTTCAATGTCTTCACACATTTTTAGGGGTCATCTCCGGTAGGTAAACCGAATCAATGAGGGACTACTACCTGTGTTATCCTGCAATTCTCACAAACACATTAGTCCCTCAACCAGGTTTGTCGTCAATACTCCAAAACCAACTAGGGGTGGCACTAGATGCCCTTACAATCTCCCCCTTTTTGGTGATTGATGACAAACTGGTTGAAGTTTTCAACGGGGATAAAAGTATGTGAAATTGTAAAGGATTAAGATATTGTCTTCATAGATGGCAAGAAGGCTCCCCCTAAAGATGTGCATATAAATGTTTTGCATTGGAATGCAAATGCACATGGCAGGTTGTACTTGTGGAGATCCTCTTCACCATACGAAGACAATACATCATGCATGAACAGATATACAGGAATAATGACATGCATAATGAAAAATGGACGTCTGCAAAATGACTTCATGCGGGATTTATCATCGCATATGTGGAATTTATCATCGCATCACAGAATAGCAGAAAAAGTAGCAGAAGACCATCAAGTTTAAGTGTTACAACTCAAAGACCAAAATGTATCAAAATCGAGAGTTGTAAGCACTAGGCAAAAAGTATATCAACCACCCATCTGGATCCGCTTGAAGACTATCAACATATGCTTCTCCCCCTTTTGTCAGTAAAGACTAAAAAGGTTTGAAGACATAGTCTCTACTCGTTCCCATGAGGAGTAGGTGAAGTAGCAGGGTCGTCGTTGAGGTTTGGTGGTGCAGAAGAACTTGGTGCAGTGTTGACACACGCTGAGGCTGGAGGTGGTGAGGTAGCATCATCTGCGTCATCCAAGACTATGGCATTCACAGTTGTTGCGGAGGAGGAGTACTCTGAATCTTCAAGAGACGGGGTTCGATGTAAAACAGCATTCCTCGGAGGAGTGGAGTCAAACTTGAATCTCTTAGTGAAGCCATCATCTTGAAGATCAGCTTCAGCACTTAGCAATGTCAGACTCTTCCAGGACCTCCAACAGGTTTCATGAGTGACAAAGGCATTCTTGGTGGCAAGATTGCGAATGCGATTGACATCCACCAAGAGGCTTTGCATTTGACGCTTCATCGAGTAGTGATGCTTGTCATGTTTTTGATGCAAGGCCACGAGAAGCTCTTGGTCATTGAGGACACAAGATCGTTTTTGAGGCCTTGGAGCAATGGTGCTTTCTGTGGCTTCAGTGCGTGCACGGCGAGTGTTGCCGGCCAGAGGATAAACACGAGAAGCAACCTGAACACCTTCAACATGCTGGGAAAAGCTCTGACGATCTGCATTGTGAAGATATAGTGCTTCCTTGGCAGGCTCTGGGTAAATGGCTTCAATGGACATATCAACGCATAATCCAAGGAGCATAGAATTTCAGACCAAAGATGTCAGATCCAGATGCAGCAAATTGGCGAATGAAGAAATCCTGAGTATTGAAGCTTTTGCCATTGAGAATATAGAAGACCAACGTCTTCATTGCACCTTCAAGCTTTGCTGAGGAGAAATGGCCTTTGATGGGCCATAGAGTTCGCCTAATGATATGATAGATGGTGCGGGGCAGATACTCTAGGTCTTCAACAAGGAATTCCTTGAGATATTCAGCTTCTTGAGGCGGTGGCTTCATCATACTTAGCATCTGGCTCATGTTGGGCTCTGGCTTCTGAAAGATGCTCTCCAATGCAGCACGGTGAAGCTGACAACCAGGTTCATACAGTTCGCCCGGAGTGGAAAGGCCGGTAAGCTCAATGAGATCAAAGGCTTTGGCTTCATGATGGACATTTCCTGTCATCGACTCAAGGACCCATGTCGTTGTATCCCTGTTGTAGCCGCGAATGTGGAGGTTTGCATACAATTGCAGTAGAAGCTCTTCATTCCAATGTTCCTTGTCAGTGACAAACTACAGAAGGCCAGCATCACGAAAGCAGACAAGGGCTTCTTCTAGGCAGGGCAGACCAGCAATGTCTTCAGTGTCTGTCGTGGAATTGTCACGTCAGATGTCCTCATGAAAGGACTTAGTTGTGGAGCCATCGCAACTAGGAAGCTTGAAGGTGTTAATCGGGACAAAGGACACGAGAGATTTTTATACTAGTTCGGCCCCTTACGGTGAAGGTAAGGCCTACGTCTAGTTGGGTTGGTATTGATGTTTCGATGACCAGGGAGCGAGATACGCTATGCCTGGCTCTTGATGAGTTGTTTTCCTGCCCTAAGCCGCCAGCGGGTCATCCCCTTATATACACGGGTCGACGCCCTGCGGCTTATAGAGTCCCGGCCGGCTTATAAACAATGTCCGGCTCGGTGACTAGTTAAGTCTACCTTATGATACAAGTAATATTATTACAGTGGTTTACTACAACGGGCCTTAAGTCGCCTGTGGGCCTTAAGCTCTCTATGAACCTCCATCTTCTTGCTTTGGTCTTGGGCTTCTCTCTGGTGAATCCTCTTTGCGTAACCCGGCCCCTCCTGGGCGGCTTACTCAAATAGTTATATCCCCAACATTAGGCCCCAGATTGATTTGAACATGTTCATGTCAATCTAAAAAAATATTTTTAAAGAATTAAATCTTCGGTCTTCTGATTATTCAGAGGGTTTTTGTTAACCCGCCATGACGTCATCTTCTGGATCCGTCTTAACCCGGCGTGACGTCATTCTTCCTTTAATTCATTTTCTATTACATCGAATCCTTCAACGGATCTCTTCTTTATTGATTGCTCCAAAAAACGAGGCGTCGGGCCCGCTGGATAGTAATTCTTATCTCCTCGTCTCCCGCGTTGTGTCAGTTATCCTCTCCCTATAAATAGCCGCGACTTAGGTCTTTTCCTTTTTATCCTTTCAGTCGTCTTCTTCCTCTCCTCTCTGCCATTCGAGCTCCACCGTCGTCCCCCTCGTCTTCCTCGACTCAGGCCACTGCATCGACCTGACTTTAACCAGAGATCGACGGCGAACCTCCGCAGCTCGTCCTTATCCATGAGTTCCTCTCCTCCTTTTTTCTTAGATCTACATTGAAGCTCTGCTGAGTTCGTCGGTGTTCATCACTGCCCGACGCAAACCCTCGTTAGCTTTTATCTCCAATGCCTTGTTTAGATCATAAAAACTGTGCAGAACTGCTGCGGTAGTTGTTTGTGTTGATCTTGCATAGAAATAAATCTCATTTCCCTCGTTTAGAAACCCTCTTCAAGTGTATGAACTTCTCTTCCCTATTTTTAGGTCTAGAAAATTTCTCTTTCAGAGCAATAATTTGATCCAGAATAATAGTTGTCGTCTGTGAAACTTGTTTCTATCACCCGGAAAACTTCTTCTGGAAAATGCCCTTTAAACACCACTATCCAGGTGTCCAGTTTAAATAAGCAATACTGAACTGTAAGCCTTGCCCTCTTCTCATGATCTTAAGAATTCTTGAATTGTTCTTGACACTGCTAGCGGCTTAAATATTATTGCACAATCACCCTTATATCATTAGGCCCCTTTCTTTAAGCCGCCACTTTAAATAATTTTAGATATTTCTCCCGGGTTAAAGTTGAACCGGAGCTTTCTTATTTTATCGTAGGACACTGTTGTCATGGCTCCTAAAGCGGCCAAAGCCCCTGTGACTTGCAATTAGGTTCCATCCACAGTGACCAAAAGCAAACTTGCCGAGTTCGTGAAGTCCGGCCATCTGCCGAAGAGGGAGGTCATGTCTTATCGTGCCCCTAACCCGTCTGAGGAAATACCTCAACCCAAAGATGGGGAGGTAGTAGTTTTCATGGATCACATGAACCGGGGATTTGCCCCTCCTGGCTCAAAATTCTTTAGGGAAGTTCTGAATTTCTTTGACCTTAGACCTCAAGACATTGGACCCAATTCCGTGTCAAATCTTTGTAATTTTTCAAGTCTTCTGCGAGGTGTACCTGGGAAAAGAGCCAAGTCTGCTTTTGTTCAGAGAACTTTTTTATTTCAACCGGCAAAATGAACGTGCAAACGGGCCTAGTCTTGAGCTCGGCGGCATCTCAATCCAACGGCGGAGAGATTGTCTTTTCCCTTATGCTGAGCTGCCGAGTCACCCGAAAGACTGGAACCAGACGTGGTTCTACTGTCAAAACACATCACCGGCTGATGAGAGGCCTCTTCCCGGCTTTCATGCCCTGCGTCTCGAATCCAATCATCCACTGGTAGATAAGTTACCCGTTGTTGAGCGCCTACCTCTCAACCCAACCATCAGGAAGATCAAAGATCTTCTAGGGAATGGGTTTAACGGCATCGATCTGGTCCGAGCCTGGGTCACCTGGCGGATACTACCGTTAAGCCGCCGCTCCGGCTTAATGTGTACTTACACAGGCGAAAAGGATGACCCAATGCGCCATAGCCCTGATGATTTACCAGACGATGTGGTAGACGCTACAGTCCAATCGATGTTGAAGGAGGGCACTGTAACCAGTAATGCCTTCGGCTTACTTCCCTTCTGCAAGAAGAACCCGGCCCCTGCAGTAAGTTATCAATCTTCAAAAATACTCTTTAACATGTTATACCTTCTTGTATTTATGATTCCTTATCTTTTTCCATGGGTCAATGACAATTTCTGGAAGGTCAAGTATGACCATGGGGCTGCCAAACAAGCCAGGACAGCCAAGAAAAACGAAAGGAAGGCCTCCAAGACGGGCACCTCTAAGAAGAAAAAGTCCAGTGCCTCTGATCTGTTTAAATTGGATGACTCGTCTTCGGATGAGGAAGAGGTAATATTTTAATTTCCTTAACTCCTTTGGCGTTACTCTACTGACATTTTATCCTTTTAGGAGGATACAGGGAACAGTCAAGCAATTGACAAAGAGGTAACTATAATATCCTCCGACTCAGAGCCTTTGCCAACACAAAATATCCGAAGGGTGGCCCGGAAAGTAAGATTTTCACATCCTCTAGCTTACCAAGATCCTCAATTTCTTTTGAAGCAACAACAGCATGAGAAGCGGAGGCAAACTCGAGCCACTCAAGACGCAGAACTCTCCTCCGGCTTACCCGATGTAATCAGGAAGCGTCGGACCGAGGTTATTTCCGATTTACATTCTGCTATTCCTTTGGCGGGTCTAATTCGCCAACCTCTCAATTCATCTGACTCCAAATATCAGGATACCTCCCCGTCTTCCGACGAGTCAATGCAATCAAACATGCCGGCTTTTAAAACAGCTCCCGGGTAATGCAACTTTTCTTACTTAAAGCTTTTCCATACTTATACGTTGATACTCATCCTTCCACTTTGATTGACAGCCTGCAGGTGAAGCCCGGCAAGAGGGCAAAGAAGAACAAGCCGTCCCGAGACCCGGTGGTCACTGAACCGGCGATTGACTCATCCGTTCCTGACAGCTCCACTCATCAGCCACCGCCTGAACCGGCTTTCGGTATTCCGGTGTCAACCTCTGACCCGCCTGTAGAAGACGTTGTCCACGATTCTGATAACCCGGAAATTCCTAGCCCGGTCAAGACGAATGAACCAGAAGTTGAGATTGTGAAATCTCAGTTTGTTGAACCAGGACGGACTACCGTCCTTGCCAAATGTACCGCCAAGGAAGAATTTGCCCAACACCGAGAGGCCAAGCAGGACATTACTGATTATACTCACTTAAGCATTGGTGATATTGTAATGCCCCGGATACAACTTTCCATATTCATAACTCCAACTCTTGCCTTTTCCAGAGATGTGATTTATTATTTCCTCCGTGGTTGGGTTTTTGTCTGTTGTTTTGCATTTTGTTCTTGTTATGAATCTCATCTCATAGCATCATGTGCATCGCATCCATATGTTTTCATAAAACTTGCATCCGCTCGTAGTTGCCGCTCCTTGCTCCTCTCCGTTGCGTTCGTTGACCTGTTGTTAGACTGCTTGTCCTTGTTGACCTTCTCTCAGACCATTTAGACCCCTCTCTTCTCTCTTTCTCCGAGACCAACAAAACCCCCCTTGTCCCCGTGGCCTTTTGTCAGACCCCATTGTCTTTGTTTTCCCCTCTCGTCTAAATGTCCACCCTCTCTACACTCTGCTCTGACCCCCTCGCGCGCGTCCGAAACTTCCCCAAACCCAACTTGCTCAGTCATCACCGTTGGATTCAGTTCGTCCCCTAACATCTATAAAACATCTTCGTTTTATTATTTGGACTCCCTATCATATTTATTCTCGTTCATCGGATTTTGATCGGATGATCCAAACCCCCTCTCTTTTCCCTATATATAGTCAAACCTTAATCCATTTGAGACCAAACCCTAAAATCTAGGGATCTGTCCCGTCCTCCCAGCCGCGCCGCCACTCCAACAAATCCCCTCGGGATCCATCCCCATCCAGTCAGTGCCCTCTTCCCCAATCCATCCCCTCCTCGATTTCAAATGCCAGCCAATCCCTCGAGCCGGCCGCAAGCAGCGCCGCCAGTAGGACCTCGCGCCCCTGCCTTCTCCCTTTCTTCTTTCCTCCATCTCCCTCGTTGCTCTCTGTCTCACCCGATTCTCTCTCTCTGTGTTCTCTGTATCAGCACCGTCGCCGGAGAAGCTCCTCGTGCGCGTCTAGGAGGACGATGCCCGAGGCCGAACGGATTCGCGAACCCGCAACGAGCGCGCCGCCCCTCCCAGTTGACCTTCGCGCCTTGGTTCCTGCCTCCTCCCTGGCTGAGGACAGCCACCATCGGAGCTTCGCCCCGCCGCGCCGGCTAGCGAGCCTTTGCCCCGTCGAGCACCAGGCCGTGCTGCAGCTCCCCGTCGCCTCCCTCTCCTTCCTTTCCCTCTCTTTGTTCCCTCTCTCAACCCTCTCCTTCTCTTATTCACAGGAACAGGGGACACAATGAACGAGACTGCCTGCTCGATCTTGTGCCCCTCGTTGACCGCCTCAGGCCACCTCTACGCTAGATCTGCGCCGATCCCCATCTTCCTCCTCGTCGCGCCGTTCTTCAGTCCCGCCGCCGCCCTGCCAAGTCCGCCTCGCCGGAGCTCCTGCCGCGTCACGCTGCAGCAGTTGACCGATGTCTGCATCGCCCCTGCTTCCCCTGCTTCATGACCAGCGCTGCCCCTGCTTCAGGTCGAGCAGTGCTCGCTGCCTCGCTCATCGCCCCGGTCCAGCCGCGCGTTGACCGTGCTGGTCAGCTACGTGGGCTGCCAGCCGCGCAACGCCTAGTGAGCGCCTCCTCAGCCGGCCTTCCTCCGCACCGAGCCGGCCCATGAGGCCTGGTAAGCAGCCGATGCGCCCCCTTCCACTATTGGCCCAAGTGCAGATTCAGCCCGATGTATATTTGTTTCTGCTAGGAACGAATTTAGCACTTTCCAGAAAACTGCATATTTACAGATTTTCCCTTGTTGTTCATGCATATAATATATCACAAACCGTGCATCGGATTAAAATGTTTTAAATATGTAAAATGCTTAGAATTTTGTGTAGATTAATAATATGTAACTTTCATCCATGTTTAAAATGTCTAAATTGCTGTTTGCATTTGTTTTGCACAATGCCATGTTAAAATGCTTTATTTCATAACTAAATAACCGTAGCTCCAAATTTAATAAACTTTATATGTAAATGGGGTGGAAAATGCCTAGTTTAACATGTTGCACTTAATTTTCCTGTTTAACAATATTAAAATGTGGTTTAGGGCAGAACAGTACCAAATCTAAATTATGGACATGAGGTTTTTCCGGAATCGTTGTTTGTTGTTTCCAGCCTCTCTTAAACTTGCCTAGATAGGTAGTTTAATTATGTTTCACCTCTTGCCATGTTTAACAACATTTAATATTGTTGTGTACCTAAACGAGAGCGAACTAAATAACTCGGATGTGGTGTTTCGTCAATATGCAACTCGTTGCATATTGAGCTCCACTTAACTTGTAGTATTGTTTGTTGCATTTTGCCATGCCATGCCTCATTAAACCGGACATGCATCATACTTGTTTGTGCATCATGCCATGTTTATGCTTGTGCATTTACCATGTTGTTTGTTTCTTTCCGGTGTTGCTTCTTAGTTTCGGTAATGTTGCGATTGTGAGGATTCGTTCGACTACTCTCATTCGTCTTATTCATGGACTCGTTCTTCTTCCTAGCGGGATTTCAGGCAAGATGACCGCTACCCTGGATCTCACTACTATCATTGCTATGCTAGTTGCTTCGTTCTATCGCTTTGCTGCGCTACCTGTCATTTGCTCTTCAAGCCTCCCAATTGCCATGTCAGCCTCTAACCTTTTCACCCTTCCTAGCAAACCATTGCTTGGCTATGTTACCGTTTTTGCTCAGCCCCTCTTATAGCGTTGCTAGTTGCAGGTGAAGTTGAAGATTGCTCCATGGTGGACAGGATTATGTTGGGATATCACAATATTTCTTATTTAATTAATGCATCTATATACTTGGTAAAGGGTGGAAGACTCGGCCTTATGCCTAGTGTTTTGTTCGACTCTTGCCGCCCTAGTTTCCTTCATACCGGTGTTATGTTCCCGGATTTTGCGTTCCTTACGCGGTTGGGTGATTTATGGGACCCCCTTGACAGTTTGCTTTGAATAAAACTCCTCCAACAAGGCCCAACCTTGGTTTTACCATTTGCCTCACCTAGCCCTTTTTCCCTTGGGTTTCCGGAGCCCGAGGGTCATCTTTATTTTAACCCCCCCCCCCCCGGGCCAGTGCTCCTTCGAGTGTTGGTCCGAAATGAGCAGCCTGCGGGGCCACCTCGGGGCAACTTGAGGGCTGGTTTTACTCGTAGCTTGACTTATCCGGTGTGCCCTGAGAATGAGGTACGTGCGACTCCTATCGGGATTTGTCGGCACATCGGGCGGCTTTGCTGGTCTTGTTTTACCATTGTCAAAATGTCTTGTAAACCGGGATTCCGAGTCTGATCGGGTCTTCCTGGGAGAAGGTATATCCTTCGTTGATCGCGAGAGCTTATCATGGGCTAAGTTGGGACACCCTTGCAAGGTATAAACTTTCGAAAGCTGTGCCCGCGGTTATGTGGCAGATGGGAATTTGTTAATGTCCGGTTGTAGATAACTTGACACCAGATACGAATTAAAATGCATCAATCGCGTGTGTAGCCGTGATGGTCTCTTTTCGGCGGAGTCTGGGAAGTGAACACGGTTTTTGGGTTATGTTTGACGTAAGTAGGAGTTCAGGATCACTTCTTGATCATTGCTAGTTTCACGACCATTCCGCTTGCTCTCTTCTCGCTCTTATTTGCGTATGTTAGCCACCATATATGCTTAGTCGCTGCTGCAACCTCACCATTTTACCCCTTCCTTTCCCTTTAAGCTTTGCTAGTCTTGATACCCATGGTAATGGGATTGCTGAGTCCTCGTGGCTCAAAGATTACTACAACAACAGTTGCAGGTACAGGTTATGCGATGATCATGACACGAGAGCGATGTTTGCTTGTTTTGGAGTTCTTCTTCTGCTTCTTCTTTGATCAGGGGACAGGTTCCAGGTCGGCAGCCTGGGCTAGCAGGGTGGATGTCGTTTGAGTTTCTGTTTGTGTTTCATCTGTAGTCGGATGTTGATCTCTTGTAAGATGATGTTGTATTCGTGTGGCATTGTATGCCTTATGTATGTATCCACATCTATTATGTAATGTTGATATAATGATATCCACCTTGCAAAAGCGTTTCAATATGCGGGTCTATCCTTGGTGGGACCTTCGAGTTCCTTTTGGATAGGGTCGCATATTGGGCGTGACAAGTTGGTAATCAGAGCCTCGACCGACCATAGGAGCCCCCTTGATTGTTGGCCGTTGTTGAGTCTAGAACAAAACTATTTTGAGTCTTAGGATTATATATATCGGAGAGTAGGATTCTTTTTACTTCTCAGCCCCCTTCGTCGCTCTGGTGAGGTCTCCTGACGTAGATGTTTTGTCTTTCCTGTCCTCAAATTTCACTAAAAAGAATTTAGGATCACGCGGGTATCTTGGAATCGTTCCGATGGTTTTGTGACGAGAACATTGTTCTTGGTGCCTCCTGTCTATTATGTGGCACTGACCCGGGGAGTTGAGCTCTGAGGTGTTGTCGTCACAATTTTATCGTTGCAGTTCTGGAATACCTGAGTTGTGCCGACATCAAAAATCTCTTTTATGCAGTTGTTGGTGAGATAACCTCGACGCCACCCAGTACTGGGGCGAGAGTTCGGGAGTATTGCCATAGCTCGTCTAACGGATGCTTTTCGAAGGTTGAGGTACACGATTTCCGAAGGTTTCTTGGTAATGTGTTGACGGATGGATACAGCTGGATGTAGGGATTATTAGTTTGGGTGAGATATATTGCTTCCCCTGTATCCCCAACACCAGATTGCATAACCAGAAAGTTTCAGGAGTTTATAGGTGGGAATTCAAGTAGCTCCTAGAATATCTTTCCGACAGATGCATGATATGGGATTGGGTAATCTCTATCATATGTATTTGTTCCGGCTTATTCTTCAAGCCAAATCCTTGGTTTGTTTTAGTTGTGGTATTCGAGTTGCTTCGAAGTCAAATGTTGATTCCATACCTTTCCTAAGCAGTGTTCTCATATTTCTATGAGAGTGGTAATCCTTCTTGATCATCGAGATTGTCATCCCAATTCTTTCCAACCGGTGCGCTTCTCTTCGAGATGATCCCAACATTCCCCCCATCTGCAAGATCAATTCTAAGTTTTCTCAATGGTATCTGTTTCATCCGTCCCCAAGTTGCCTTTGTTTTCCCGCCCTCCCACCCTTTTTCTTCAAGGACTCAGATATCTTAATCAAGTATCCATCTTATGGATGTGAAGTTTCTCCATTCTTTTCCGTCAATGTTCTTATCCGGTGATTCTCACGAAGATACTAACGGAGCTTCAAGTTCATCATTCTTCATTCTCGTATTCTTCTCCGGTGGATTAATTTCAAGCTTTCAGTGTTGATCATATTCTTTTCCTCGTCTCAAATGCTTTTTCATACCGGTGCACCTCTTAATCTTTCACTTCTCGCTATTCATTTGTTCTGGAGTGCTGAAGATATCTTGGAAGACTTGTGTTTCCATTCTCAATCCGTTCAAGATATTTCGAGGTTGTTATCTCATTCAAGCCATTTAATTCAACCGGTGCAATATCTCTTTAAATCATTTCAACGGTGTTTCTCTTGAGTGGGCCCTAACCCACAAGTCTTTTCCCAGGATCTTGTCTTTTCCCATCTATTATGTAATGTTATGTAATGATATCCACCTTGCAAAAGTGTTTCAATATGCGGGTCTATCCTTGGTGGGGCCTTCGAGTTCCTTTTGGATAGGGTCGCATATTGGGCGTGACAGATATAGTCTCGGGCTATCTGAATCAAGTGCATAATAGCCGTGACCTGGAAATTGACATGGTGAAACAAATACAGCACAAATCTGAGGTATTACTTATACTGTTTACCTGAGTCTTACATACTGTACCAGCCCCCAAGTCTATTGCTTATTGAACAAATATGTTGTATACTTTAGAAATCTGCTTTACCTGTTAACTTATCCGGCTCAAAAAGAATTAGCTTAACCCGGTTATAACATAAGGCTTTTAAATTTGCAATACACATTAGCCCCCAAGTGTCAAGTATCTTTACTTGTAAGGTGCTTCAGACTTTAATATATGTGACCCGTCAAGAGAAGGTTTACAATTCTTCAGCATACATTAGCCCCCAAGTGTCAAGTATCTTTACTTGTAAGGTTCTCGAGACTTTAATGTTACCTCATAATCCTTACCATAACCTGGTGTCAATGCAGGCTGCCATAAGTCAGTTTGAATCCGAGCTTGCATTCCTGAAGAGTCGTCTAGAAACTCAAGAACTTGAGACACAGAAGGCTAACTCCAAATTTGAATTCAGTGTCTTTGAAAATGAGAAACTAAAGAAGAAATTTGTGTCGGAGAAGAAAACTTGGGCTGATGAGAAGGCTTCCCTAGTGACTCGGTCCGAGACGGCAGAAGCATCTTTTGCCGAGGCAACAACCGAACTGTCCGACTTAATGCGGCAGATATCCCAAATGGTCTCAGCCATCTTCGGTAAGCCACTCTGAAAAACCCTTAAACATTGCAATCTTCCAAGGATTATTGTGATAATTATCTCCGGCTTATTGTTATGCTTGTGACCACACAGGCCCCAGGAGTACCAACCTCAAGCAGAACATGTTGATCAAGCTCAAGGCGGTTTATACCCTTATGGAGCAGCTGTACTCCGGGTCACAACGTGCTTTGGCCGTTGTAGCCTTATCAAATACCCCTCCTTGCCTCCTACAAGATGTGTTGAAGCATCTCGCAGTGCTACCTTAATGGATTAAGGACTTAAGGCAGGCATCTGCAAGAGCCGGAGCCGTGGCCGCATTAAGCCGGGCAAAGGCATGGGTGCCAGAACTTGACTTGGCTGATCTTACTCTTGGATATCCAAGCCTGAAGGAGGATGGCTCTGTATTTGATGATCAAGACTTCACCGCCTATGTCAAAGTTGTTCGTCCCTTGGCGACTCTCATTGGCAATGATACTGATCTCACTAAGTATTCGCTGGGCTATGATAGCAAGAACCGGAGAATCCCAAACGTTCCGTATGACCAAGTCAGCCTGATCCCTCCAACGCGTAAGCATACCTTTGCCCCTTAAGTGGACCCGGTTGGGTTAATAGATGATGAGGCTGAATTTGAATCCTTGAGCGGCATTGACTGGGCCTCATCCACCTTCCAGGACAAAGCAACCGACGGAGAGGCGGAGAAGGATAACCCTGAGCCATCAAGCCCGCCACAGGAATAAACTGCCGGGCGTCTTAACCTTTGCCAAAACAATGCTTTCACTTTATTCAGGCTCGGGAAGTCTTGTAATAGGATAGAAAAACTTCTCAATTTTGTCATGCCTTCGCGCATGTTTATGGCGCTTAATACTTTCATAAGCCGCCATTGCCTAGCTTATGTTAACCATTTGCCTCCCTGATGTTAAATTTACTTGTCTTATCCTGCACATAAAACAAACAAACTCCCTTGGCGGTTTATCACACCGGGTGTTACATAAGGTATTTGTAACCCAGAAACGAACCAAAGGCACCCTACACATGCTAGTTTACAACTACATTGTTGCTAAACATAAACATAATAGCATGCGTGTAATTCCTTGATAACCTTTCCTGCTTATTTGATGCTCACCTGGTACTTAATAACCAGGTGTGACCAATATTAAACCGGAAAGACAAAAAACAACTCACAATGTTTTCCCAAAGTCTCAAGATAGTCAAATAGTTTACAGGCTTCTGATTCGAATGCGATCACTAAACCATTCTAAAGGGGTTAAGCTAAGATTCGAATACGATCATATAGCCCCCAGTGGCTTGGCGATGCCGATCAAGTGGGTATCGACAGCTATGTTCTCTTTGGTTCGAATACGACCTATTTTGAACAGGAAGCTCCCAAGTGACCATAAGGTTTGTTTAATGACGTTGATTCGTATATGATCCATGTCAGACCCAAAGGGGTTAAGCTGTGATTCAAATATGATCAAGAAGCCCCCAAGTAGGTTTGGCAGTATGCCGATCAAGTGGGTATCGACAGCTATGTTCTCTTTGGTTCGGATATGACCCATGTTTGAACAGGAAGCCCCCAAGTGATCATGGCTAGATTTAGATATGATCATAAGCCGGTCCAAAGGGAAAGCCGGATTCAGATATGATCCACTCCCTGTTGGTAGTGTCCATCACCTGATAAAGAAGACATAAAAAAACATTCTTTATGGGACAAAAGGGCAGAGGTCCTGCTTTATTGCTTTATAATATGTACATCGTCAAAAATATATACATCCTAAGAGCCGGTGGCTCAAGTATAGTAAAGCCGAAGATGGGTTATATCCCATGGCTGGCAGGGTGAATCGTGTTGGATATCACTTAGCAAAGCCGCTTATACTCCATAAACCATGAAGAAAGGTGTATAAACCGCCAGATCGAGGCCACTTGCCCTTATGTCTCTGATTGTTACCTTGTGTATTAACGTTGACCACAAGTTCCGGGTTGTCGTCCGCCTTTTTGCTACTTTGATTCTCCGGGTTGTGCTGTTGGCCCTTTCTACTGTCGTTCCGGTTTCCCTTCCCTATCCTTTCATCGTCAGACTCGGGATCCTTGGTACTATCAGAATCGGCATATTTGACCAGAGCCGCCATTAGCGTACCCATATCCTTGCAGCCATGTTTAAGGCGCCCCAATTTTTGCCTCGGTGGCTTGAAGCTGCAATTCTTTTCCAATATAAGGACTGCAGAGCCGGCATCCATCTTATCAGATGAATGAATTATCTCGTTGACCCGGCGTACCCAATGGGTGGTAGATTCACCTTCCCCCTGCTTACAATTCATCAAGTCCACGACCGTCATAGATTGCTTACAGGTGTCTTTGAAGTTCCGGATGAAACGGGCTTTTAGCTCTTCCCACGAACCAATGGAATTGGGTGGTAAACCTTTAAACCAAGACCGGGCCGTTCCATCTAACATCATGGTAAAATATTTAGCCATTGCCATGTCACCCACCTCCAACAGCTCCATGGCCATCTCATAACTCTCGATCCATGCTTCAGGCTTAAGTCGGCCGTGTAATTCGGCACCTTTCGAGGTCCCTTGAAATCCTTGGGCAGGCGCATGTTGCACAAAGCCGGTATCAAACAAGGAACTCCGCCGGTTCTGGTAGCTACTCCCATATCAATAGAAGTTGTTGGATATTCTGGGATATCTTGATGAGCCGCCAGCTGAACCGCCTGTTGAGCCACCAGTTGAGCCACCCGTTCATTCTCGTGACGTACTCGGTCTCGCACCGGGTTATAGCCACCATGCTGGTCACAGTGTTGAGCGTTGCTTGACAAAGCTTTCAGTTCCATACGCCTGCTATAACTCGGGCTCCGGTTCTGACGAGGCGGTGCTAACCAAGGCGGCGGGATTGAATGAATCCTATCCCGGCTATAAGAATAGGTCTCCTGCTGAGCCAGGGCCGTCTGGACAAGTTCTCTGATCCTCCAGGTCTCCACCGCTGTTGGATCATCACCCTCCACTGGAAGAGCCGCCAGATGCGCTGACGCTGTGATTAAATTCTCCATGGGGTTGGAAAAGTGACCCTCCGGTATCGGCACATAACGCGGCGGCGCCATGCTTATATGAGGAGGTGGCATCTCCCGACGCTGAGTCGGTCCTCCTCCTCCGGATGTCTTAAGCTGATTGGCATATGGCGGGTTATTTGGGCCGGCTCCGGGTGTAGTAAACAGAATCCGAGGGTCGTAATTCGGAGGCAACCGGGATTGGATCTTCTGGTGCCTCCTCCTCATTACCTCATTGGACGCATTTAAACTCATCGTGAGCTGGTAAGCCTTTCACTGCAACCGCTGTGCCCGGGCGTCAAGAGCCGCCCGCTCCGTAGCTAGTCTAGTATCCTCAGCTGCTAAGGCCTCCTTGGCCTGAGCTATCTCCTCACGTACCCGTGCTAGCTCCGCGTCATGCTCATCTTTGTTTGCAGGGATAACCGTGGCAGTTAACAGGGTCGTAATCTTGTCCATGAAGTCTATCAGCACTTGAGCTGGCGGGCGCACAGGGCCTCCTGCCCCGGCTGCTCCTAACCCGGAAGTAATTGCAGCCGTGGTTGTAGAGTTTTGTCCGGGTTGAGTCCCAGCCATAAAGACTCCTGCCCAATTTGGCGACTCACAGAGGTCCAGAATACTAAGGCCATCAGAACAACCCCGGAGTACACCATCTTGAACTTGATACAGAGAATCTGTTGAACCGGCGGACGAATCACCGTCAGAGTGGACAGCCATCTCCCCTCCATCTTCAGGTCCTTCAGAAAACTCTTCTCCGTGGATGCAGCCCACAAAGATATGCTTCATGCCGGGTTGAGCTCGGGCGGGTTGAGCATGCTGAGCCGTCTCGACGAGGTTGGTGCTGTTGTCCGGCTCAGGCCCCGGCTCACCAATCCAGCCAATGAAGACATGGATCCCTCCAAAGGGGACCCGGTACCCGTACTCAATTGAGTCGACGTCGGGGCCCCAGCCTTTGTCGTTAATGTAGATCTTGCCGCGACGACTCTTGGTCATCTGGCCCACTACGTATCCCTTGAGCCATTCGAATTTGCCCTTCAAGAACTCAAATCCACCATGCGCTGGCCCCACGGTGGGCGCCAACTGTCATGGAATTGTCACGTCAGATGTCCTCGTGAAAGGACTTAGTTGTGGAGCCATTGCAACTAGGAAGCTTGAAGGGGTTAATCGGGAAAAAGGACACGAGAGGTTTTTATACTAGTTCGGCCCCTTACAGTGAAGGTAAGGCCTACGTCTAGTTGGGTTGGTATTGATGTTTCGATGACCAGGGAGCGAGATAAGCTATGTCTGGCTCTCAATGAGTTGTTTTCCTGCCCTAAGCCGCCAGCGGGTCGTCCCCTTATATACACGGGTCAACGCCCTGCGGCTTACAGAGTCCCGGCCGGCTTATAAACAATGTCCGGCTCGGTGACTAGTTAAGTCTACCTTATGATACAAGTAATATTATTACAGCGGTTTACTACAAAGGGCCTTAAGTCGCCTGTGGGCCTTAAGCTCTCTATGAACCGCCATCTTCTTGCTTTGGTCTTGGGCTTCTCTCTGGTGAATCCTCTTTGCGTAACCCGGCCCCTCCTGGGCGGCTTACTCAAATATTTATATCCCCAACAGTGTCCATACGCATATGAGGAAATATGCGCTCCTGATTGTATAGAATACAGGAGTAGTAATTGCGCTGCTGATAGCTCCAGAACCTATCTGATGATATTCTTGGCTTGGAATATGGGTTGTTGCCAGTATCGAAGAAGGTGTTGTGTGCAATGAAGCCGTTGACATTGAATGAGCCTGGTGCTGATGCAGTACCTGGGAACCTTGGCAGCCTTGGTTTTGGCTTCTGAACCTGGGGATTGTGCTCCACATGATAGTCAAACCGGTCCAGGAGCAGGCGGAGGAACCAGAATTGGCCATTTGACAGGAACAAGCTCGCCTTGGTAGAATGCATGCTCAATGGTGTGGGGCCTTGGAGGCGGAACAGGAGCAGTGGCATTAGCAGAGGCATCAGGCTACACATTCATTGCAGGAGCATCAGTGGCTTCAAGCACAGTGTTCATTGCAGGCGCCACATTGTCTTCAGCCATGACAACGGCATTGGCTTCAGTAGTGTTGTTAGTGGCCGCCTCAGGATTCTCAACCTCCAATTGAGTAGCTGGAGGGTCGGGCACAGACACGTTCTCCCCGAGAACAACTTCTTGGGTGGTAGGGGGAGTAGCAACATGCTCTTCTTCTTGTCTTTCTTCGGCTGATGCAGCTGGATTGTCTTCAAAAAACATTGGCTTCGGACAAGGGAACCGTCACAGAAGGATTATCTTCAGGGAACACTTGACGTGCCACTAAGCTGGACTGGTTGAAGTCTTCTTCTGTGATGGTAGTCATGGAGACAGATGGCCTGAGACCTTTGCGAAGCCGTTGAAACACGGGCGACGCCTTTGGCCAGGGTGTGGTCTCCATGTAATTATCATCATTCACCGATGAACTAGTGACTTGTGCTGGTGGAGGATGGGGTGTACTTGGTGAATCTTGACTTGGAGTTGCTGGTTGAGGGCGATGAGCCCACGAGGCATCTTGAGAGATTGGCGTCAAAGGACGACCAATACTGATGATCTCGCTATTCGTGAGAACGGGCGATGATACCGTTGGGCGCTCAATCTGAGGAAGGACTTCATCATCTTCTACATTGTCTTGGGGACCAATGTCTTCAGTCGCGATGGGGTCAACGACTGGAACCTCTTGAGCTTCAGGAGACTCTGTGGAAGTAGACTCATGAACGATCAACTGACGCTCTTGATTTTCAGGGTCAGGATGAGCAAAGGCAATGGGTTCAACAATAAGGGGCTCTGTGGGAGCAGCCCGGTCTCTCTTCTTGGTTTTTCTCTTCTTGGGGGGTGGTGCATCATCAGTGGTGCTCTTGATTTTCCGCTTCCTGGCTTCGGCTTCAGCTCCCATGGTTTCCTTCTATTCTGAAACCACTGTGGGGATCTTAGGCTTCGAGCCTGTCATGCTGGCAGGGAAGACAATGTGAGGTTCTTCCTGCCTTGATGGTTCAGTTGGGGCCACAATAGACTTCTTCTTCTTTTTGGCAGCCATCTTGGGGTCAATGCCAGGATGCCCAAGAGATTTGCGCTTCTCAGCTTCGTTATAAGCTTGAACACACTTGGCAGCAAGATTTTTCATGCGCTCTCTTGAGCCTTTGGATTCCTCGCGTTTCTCACGAAGCGCCTCCTTGAGGTCATTCAGCATCAGCTTGAATTTCTGAACATCCACCACACTGAGCTTGGCCACATGCTTCTTGAACTGCTCTTTCTCAAAGTCTATCTTGTTCTTCAATTCAACAATTCGCTGGGCCAGAGCCACCTCAGGAGCAATTGCACCTTGGAAGGCAATGCTGATGCCTATGGGGAGTTGAAGATCATCAAAAATGAGATCTTGATTGTCGAACGACTCATCAATGAAATTATCCAAAATGTTCACGTCGAAGAGGGGCAGATCATTGAAGATCTCCGCCTCTTGCTTGCTCTTGATCAGCTGCTCAAGAGCATCATTGCCAAATTCTTCATCTGAAGATAGATCGATGGCTTTAGTTTCGTTCCTCAGAATGGCAGCTGGTGTCAGTACTTGACTGGATCTCTGAACAGTTTTCTTCTGTGGCTTCTCACGCTTCTTGGAGATGCGAGAGAGATCTACAGAGGTGTTACTGGGAGCAGGAGGGGCAGTTGCCAATGGCTTCACTCGAGAAGCTTTTAGAGCAGCAGATGATTTTGAAGCTTTAGCTTTCTTTTGCTTCTGCGGCTTTGGAGTAGGAGCTGGAGCCTCATCAGTGTCAGCATCATCATCAAAATGATCCACTTTTGCACCTTGGACAATAATGTGTGTGATGAGGCCTGCAAGGTTGTAGAAGGGGCCGATCCTGTTCTCATTGGCTTCACGGGTGCCATCTTCCCGAGGTGAAGAAGGACCAGGGTTGAAGTCAAGTCCCAGAGCCTTCTTGTTCTTCGCAGCTGAGTCTTTGGTGAACTGGTAGTTGCGCTTGAATAGATGGTCTTCACAGCACCACAGCAGACACGAAGGGTCGGTGTTCTCTGGCTGCGGTCCGCGAATCATGCACGGATAGAATTCTCGTTGAATGGCTTCAGGAAGGGACTAGGGTTGAAGATTTTTGTACACAATATCTCCCCAGGGTCCTTTGATGGCATTCTTCTCTGCATACTCTTCTGTTACGAAGCGGTACTTGAACCATTCCTCTTCCCAATATCTTCGAATCCACTGGATTCGATTCTCGTGACCTGTATAGGTTTCCTCAGGGTCTGTTTTGTATAGCTCGTGCAAATATGGAGGCAAATCCTTGGAAGTGTTCCCACGGTGCTATCTGCCTCCCTTTCTTGCTGACTTCTCAGTGGCCATGAAGCTTAATCTGAAAGGCTTCAGTACTTGCAAGGGCTTCAGACGGCTGGTCAGAGAAGAACTGGCTTCAGGTGAATTGATGTGACTCTATAAGAATTCTGCAAACGAATGCAGACTATGAGAACCAAGGGATTCTCCCACGGACATGTACCTTTGACAGCATTACAAATGCAAGGGAAGGGGAAGAGGTCATATGCATTCTCAGAAGATTTTGAAGATAAATCAGTTTGAAGACATTGACCTCATAACGCGAAGACATTCACTTATTTGATGAGAGTTGGTTCTAGAATTGTACAAATCCAAGAATAAGTACAAGTGAGGAATCTAACTTGTAACGAAACATAAGTGAATAGACTAGGCATAGTATGAGATGCAGAAAGAGATAGATTCAACTTGGAGATCTAGAAACAACTTTTGGTAAAGAAGAATGAATCTATTAGATCAAGAAGATGGTAAAAAGTGAAATTTAATTACCACACGAAGAACTGCTAGAAGGAGCGAAGTTGGAGGCTGAGCAGTTCGATCTTACGTGCCCTAACTTGGCGATGGAAGACACCTACGGCAACGGCAGAGAGGATGAGATCCGCAGCCGGCGTGAGGACGGCATCAGAGAAGTCGCGGCAGCTAAGCGCTTCATCACCAGCGTCGTCGAGAGCTAGCGGAGGCGCTAGGGTTTGCGAGAGGTGGCGAGGAGGAAGAAGAATTTTTGACCAAGACATGATGGGTATTTATAAGGAAAGAGACGCACAGCGCAATTATGCAGGTGCCCCTGGCAGTTCACATCTGACGGACACGTGGTAAGCATGCAACACCTTGGAAGTTGTTCCATGTTCCCACGCACGCCTGGATTGTCGGGGTGGTCGTTCTGAATTCTCCGGGTTTCAGGCAAAAAGGATATAGCATTAAAAATAGATATAAATGTTTATCTGATTGACTTCAGCTGACAGGTTCTTATTGAAGACAATCGATAGTTTTTAATAGAATGCATATGATTTGGACAGATAGAGTTGAGGTAGAAGCATAGATAGGTTAGGTCCGATCACATTCACTTAGTTCAAAAGATTCAACACGAAGTCATAGCTATAAGTGAATGCTGCAGAGGACAGAACACAAATAAATGTGCTTTGTCTTCGAGTGCTGAACTGGGTTGTTGGCAATCTTGATGGCACTCTCATTGTCATAGTAGAGAGGCACATTCTTCAGATGGATACCATAGTCCTTGAGAATTTGCTTCATCCAGAGAAGCTGAGCACAGCAAGATCCAGCAGCAATGTATTCAGATTCAGCAGTGGAGAGAGATACACAGTTCTGCTTCTTTGCAGACCAACAGACAAGAGATTGTCCCAGAAAGTGACATGTGCCTGATGTGGACTTGCGGTCAACCTTGTCACCAGCATAATCAGCATCTGAGAATCCAACTAGATCAAACTCTGAGCCCTTTGGATACCATAATCCTAGTGTTGGGGTGTAAGCCAAATATCAAAGAATTCGCTTCACAGCTAAGTTATGCGATTCCTTTGGTGTCGCTTGGAACCGGGCACACATGCAAACACTAAGCATTATATCTGGCCTAGATGCACATAAGTAAAGCAAAGAACCAATCATGGAGCGTTATACCTTTTGATCGAACTCTTTACCATTGTCGTCGGGACCCAGATGACTTTTGGTTGGCATTGGCATCGTGTATCCTTTGTAGTCTTGCATTCCAAACTTCTTTAGGCAGTCTTTGAGGTATTTTTCTTGTGATATGAAGATGTCGTTGCGTTGCTGGCGGATTTGGAGACCTAGAAAGAACTTCAGCTCGCCCATCATGGACATTTGATATTGCTCTTGCATCATGTGACCAAACTCATCACTGTATTTCTTGTTGGTGCAGCCGAAGATAATGTCATCCACATAGATTTGGCACACAAACAGTTCACCATCATATGTCTTCGTGAATAGCGTAGGATCTAGTGAACCAGGTTTGAAGCCTTTGCTCTTCAGGAAGTCTTTGAGCGTATCATACCAAGCTCGAGGAGCTTGTTTGAGGCCATACAGTGCCTTGTTGAGCTTGTATACCATATCAGGATGTTTTGGATCTTCAAAGCCGGGAGGTTGTGCGACATATACTTCTTATTCTATCTTTCCATTGAGAAAGGCGCTCTTCACATCCATTTGATACAGAAGGATGTTGTGATGATTTGCATAGGCTAGCAGTATGTGAATGGCTTCAAGTCTTGCCACCGGAGCAAATGTTTCATCGAAGTCAATTCCTTCCACTTGAGTGTAACCTTGTGCAACGAGACGAGCCTTGTTTCTGACCACTTGACCATGCTCATCTTGCTTGTTGCGATATATCCATTTGGTGCCAATGATATTGTGCTTCTGAGGATCAGGACGCTTGACTAATTCCCACACATTATTCAGCTCGAACTGTTGAAGCTCTTCTTGCATAGCTTGAATCCATTCAGGTTCCATGAAGGCTTCATCAACTTTCTTGGGTTCAGAGATTGAGACAAATGCAAAATGCCCACAGAAGTTGGTTAGCTGTGTTGCTCTTTGACTTGCTTTTGAACGAGTGAGTGGACCAGGTGCATTCAAGCTGTCAATTATCTTCTCAATCTGAACTTCATTTGAACCACGAGGATGGGCAGGACGAAGATTTTTCTCTTGCTGATCAATGTCATTATTTGGGGGATTGTCTTCAGGCTGAGCATTGTCTTCAGGTTGATTAGGTGCAAAAGTGACAAGTTCCTCTTCAGATTGATTCTTAGAGGGTATGATATCTCCAATTCCCATCTGCTTGATAGATTCACTTGGAGGTACTTCATCTAGCACATTTGGCAGGTGCTCTCTTTGCGAGCCATTAGTCTCATCGAACTGCACATCCACAGTTTCAATCACTTTGTAGTGAAAGAGGTTGAAGACTCTGTAGGAGTGCGAATCCTTTCCATAACCAAGCATAAAACCTTCATGTGCTTTCGGTGCAAATTTTGAAGTGTGATGTGGATCCTTGATCCAGCACCTAGCACCAAATACTCTGAAATAGCTTACATTTGGCTTCTTACCAGTTAGGAGCTCATAGTATGTTTTCTTCAGAAGCTTGTGAAGATAAACACGGTTGATGATGTGGAAAGCAGTGTCAATTGCTTCAGGCCAGAACTTATGTGGAGTCTTGTACTCATCAAGCATCGCTCGAGCCATCTCAATGAGAGTTCTGTTCTTGCGCTTGGTGATGCCATTCTGCTGAGGTGTATAAGGAGCAGAGAACTCATGAGTGATACCAAGTGTATCCAAATAGAGGTTGAGGTCAGTGTTCTTGAACTCAGTGCCGTTGTCGCTTCTGATGTGCTTGATCTTGACACCATAGTTTGTCATGGCACGATTGGCAAAGTGTGTGAAGACATCCTGCACTTCAGTCTTGTAGAGGATTATATGCACCCAAGTACATCTAGAGTAATCATCAACAATGATGAAGCCATAGAGGCAAGCAGTAGCAGTGAGAGTAGAGTAGTGAGTAGGGCCGAATAAGTCCATGTGGAGCAGCTCGAAGGGTTGAGATGTAGTCATGATTGTCTTCGAGGGATGCTTGGCCCTAGTCATCTTTCCAGCTTCGCAGGCGCCACACAGATGGTCCTTCTTGAACTTGACGCCTTCGATGCCCATGACATGCATCTTCTTCACGAGAGTGTGCAAGTTCTTCATGCCAGCATGTCCTAGCCTTCGATGCCAGAGCTAGCATTCTGAAGCCTTTGCTAGAAGACATACGGCCATCTGTGGTCCTGCTGAGAAATCTACCATATATAGATCGTCTTTCCCATACCCTTCAAAGACTAGAGACTTGTCAGATTCCATTAGTACAAGGCATCAATATTTTCCAAATAACACAATCATGTTTAAGTCACAAAGCATTGAGACAGACATTAAGTTGAAACCAAGGGATTCAACAAGCATCACTTTATCCATGTGCTGATCCCTTGATATTGCAACTCTGCCTAGACCCAATACCTTGCTTTTACCAGTGTCGGCAAATGTGATGTGACTTTTGTCTGATGGACGTAGCGTTGAATCCATCAGAAGACTTCGATCGCCCGTCATGTGGTTAGTGCATCCACTGTCCATAATCTATTTTGAAGTACGAGGTGCCGTAGCCTACAGTGCAGTTTGGGGGATAGGCTTCACCAAGCGAGTTGTGAAGCATAAACATTTGACGAACAAGTGGAACATGAAAATTCAGATCTTGGTTAGGATAGATAGGGTGAGTATCAAGGAATCCTGGAACAAAGTACATAGTAAGACCATTTGGGCATTTTATCTTGCGCCCCACAAGATGTTTAAGGTCCCTAGCATTAGTTTTGGACACCTTTGATTTCCGGCTGGAGACATTTCCCTGCAAAAGAGAGTTAAGTTTTCTTAACCACCCACATTTTCAGGGGTGTCTTAGAATCAATGAGTCTAAGTGCAGCATCTGAGAACTTCGGCTTTGGGTCCCTAGTAAATAGCCTTGCAGGAGGTGAATAATACTCATAGGAATAAGCAGAAAAATTCTTTGTTCTATGAACATAGTGGTTTGAGGAAACATGCTCATATTCATGGGTCTGAGTATGATTTCCCTGCAAAACATTGACGATAGGGTGACTCAGATGAGTCATCGGTCTGTATGAAGCTTTTGGACCATATGAAGCCTTTGGTATGGGATTTGTCTTCTTCACAGGTGGTGTCATGATGACATTCACTAGAAGATTCTCAAGACAACTTTTGGGAACCTATATCTTCTTCATAGGTGGCCCATTCCTGCAGTTAGTACCAATATACCTAGCAAACACTTCACCATTCTGATTCTTAAACAGTTTATTGTTTGCATCAAAGGATTCATCAATGATAATGGGGTTAGCACAAGTGAAACCAGATAAGGTGGATGGATCAACTGAAGGTTCCTTTGCAGCAACCCATGTGGTTTTGGGGTACTGCTCAGGCTTCTAGTATGACCCATCAACATTCATTTTCCTCTCGAACCCAACACCCTCTTTCCTAGGGTTTCGGTTCAGAATCTTCTTTTTGAGGACATCACATAATGTCTGATGCCCTTTGAGACTTTTGTACATCCCTGTCTCAAGCAGTGTCTTCAACCTGGCATTCTCACCAGCAATAGTAGTGGTATCCTCAGCAGAGGGGTTAGTTACCACATCAGCAGTTGAAGATATTGCAACAGTAGTAGCAGCAGAACATTCAGCAACAGAAGCAGCGTTAGCACGCTCAATGCATTTTAGGCATGGTGGTTCAAATCCTTCTTGGGCGGGACTGATCTGTTGGGCGCGAAGTGGCTCATTCTCCTTTTGAAGATCTTCATGATCTGATCTCAATTTCTCAAGTTCCTGCTTCCTTTGAAGATAATCATAGGAAAGCTTTTCATGAGAAGTTGTGAGCGACTCATGTCGACCTTCAAGTTCCTGGTACTTAATATGAAGATTTTTTGTGTCTTCAATTAAGGACTGAGACTTGGTCATTTCTGCGTCCAACAGGTCATCGCTTTTGTCTAACAGTTTTTGAGTGTGTTCCATAGCTTTCTGTTGTTCAGTTGCAATTTTAGCAAGTGTTTTGTAACTAGGTTTGGATTCACCATCAGAGTCATCTTGACTTGATGTTTGAAAGTAACCATCACGTGATTTTACCTTGGCACCACGTGCCATGAAGCAGTAGGTGGGAGGCGAGTCGTCCATGTCATTATCATCAGCATTGGTGATGGAGCCATTGTCTTCGGTGTTGAAGATGGACTTGGCGATGTAGGCCATAGCCAGAGCCAGACTCGCAACACCAGAGTCTGACTCCTCCTCAGATTCCACATCCGCCTCCTCAGAAGCTGACTCCTCCTCTGAATCCATTTCCTTGCAAACAAAAGCATGGGCTTTGCCAGATGAGCTCTTCTTGTGTGATGAAGACTTGGAAGAAGACTTTGAGGATTTCTTCTTCTTCTTGTCATCAGAATCATATTATTTGCTCTTCTTCTTCTTCTCATTGTCCCACTATGGACACTCAGAGATGTAGTGACCAGGTTTCTTGCACTTGTGACAAGTTCTCTTCTTGCGATCATAGGCAGAAGCTTCATCATTCCTTGAGCTGGATCATGAAGACTTTCTGAAGCCTTTCTTCTTGGTGAATTTTTGGAACTTCTTCACAAGCATAGAAAGCTCCTTTCCAATGACTTCAGGATCACCAGAACTGCAGGCAGATTCTTCTTCAGATGAGGAAGCAGCAGCCTTTGCCTTCAAAGCTCGAATTCGGCCATAGTTGGGGCCATAGATATCTCGTTTCTCAGATAGCTGGTACTCATGTCTGTTGAGCCTCTCAAGTATGTCAGACGGATCGAGACTCTTAAAATCAGGGCATTCTTGTATCATTAGGGCTAAGGTGTCAAATGAGCTGTCAAGAGATCTCAGTAGTGTCTTCACTATCTCATGCTTCGTGACCTCAGTGGCGCCGAGTGCTTGGATCTCATTTGTGATATCAGTGAGGCGATCAAATGTGAGTTGGACATTCTCGCTGTCGTGTCTCTTGAAGCGATTGAAGAGGTTGCGGAGAGTACTGATACGTTGATCTCGCTGAGTTGAGACGCCTTCATTGACCTAGGAGAGCCAGTCCCAGACTAGCTTCGACGTTTCGAGAGCACTCACACGGACATACTGTCCTTTGGTAAGATGACCACAGATGATGTTCTTGGCAGTAGAGTCTAGTTGAATGAACTTCTTGACATCAGCAGGGGTGACACCTTCACCAGTCTTGGGAACGCCGTTCTTGACGACATACCATAGATTGACATCAATGGCTTCAAGATGCATGCGCATCGTATTCTTCCAGTAGGGATATTCAGTGTCATCAAAGATGGGGCACGCGGCAGAGACTTTGATTATCCCTGCACTCGACATAGCTAAACTCCAGGTGGTTAAACCGAATCACACAAAACAAGGGAGTACCTTGCTCTAATACCAATTGAAAGGGCTAGTTATCAACTAGAGGGGGGTGAATAGGCGATTTTTATGAACGTCTTCAAAACATGGGAGTTATGAAGACAAACAATATAAAAAACACTATTCGATTGTAGCGGAAGGTAGACTACACTAGACAAGCCATAGTCAAGTATTCAATGAAGTGAAAGCACGAAGACTAATAGCAGCTAGGTAGTAAAGATCAGGATGGAAGATAGTATGAAGCCAATCAGAACAGGTAGTCACACGGTGAAGTCTAACAGATAATTCAAGCAGGCAATGACTTCACGAAGACAAACAGTAAGTAAAGAGAAGTAAGAGATAGAACAAGTGGCTTCAGAAGGACAGGGATTTGTTCTACCAGTTCCAGTTGCTGTGACAACTGTACATCTAGTTAGGGAGGCTGAGATTCAACTCAGAAGACCGCGTCTTCACCTTATTCCCCTTGAGATAAGGACACTTAGTCCCTGCCCAATCACTCTGGTAAGTCTTCAAGGTAGACTTCCGAACCTTCACAGACTTCGTTCACTGGAAATCCACAATGGCTCTTGGATGCTCAGAACGCGACGCCTAACCAGCTGGAGGATTCACAGTCCTCAAGTGTAACAAGTCTTCAGATCATGCGGACAAAAAGACTTCAGTGATGCCAAACACTCTTTGGGCTCTGGGTGGTTTGGGCTTTGTCCTCGCAAGGATTCTCTCTCAAAAGCTTCGGCGGTGGGTTGCTCTCAAACGACAAAAGCCGTATACTAACTCTGAGCAGCCACCAATTTATGGTGTAGGGGGTGGGCTATTTATAGCCACTGGACAACCCGACCTGGTTTGTCTGAAATGACCCTGGGTCATTAAGGATCTGACACGTGTTGCAACGGTCAGATTTCAAACTCACGCGGCAGCTTGACTTGGGCTACAAGTCAAGCTGACTCATCCGACTCTGGATAAGATTTGCTCTCATTGTCTTCGCTCGAAGACATAGGATTTGGTTGACCATCACTTCAGTCACTCTGACTTTGTTCACTTGGACCCCACTTATCAGTGCGGTGGTTCCTATGACTCAACAAAGAAGAAAAGGAAACAACGAAACAACTAAGCCTTCGCGCTTCATAGTCTTCACTCAATGTCTTCTCGTGTCATAGTCTTCAATGTGAATATCTTCACAGACCACCATTGTCTTCAATGTCTTCACACATTTTTAGGGGTCATCTCCGGTAGGTAAACCGAATCAATGAGGGACTACTACTTGTGTTATCCTGCAATTCTCACAAGCACAGTAGTCCCTCAACCAGGTTTGTTGTCAATACTCCAAAACCAACTAGGGGTGGCACTAGATGCACTTACACATAGTCCATCGAATCTTTACCCAAAACTTGAAAACTTCACAACACAAAACTCAACAGAAAACTCGTAAGCTCCGTTAGTATAAGAAAATAAAACCACCACTCAGGTACTGTAATGAACTCATTATAAATTCATATTGATGTAATATCTACTGTATTCCAACTTATCAATGGTTCATACTCTCCAATACTACTCATAGATCATCAAAATAAGCAAACAACACATAGAAAACAGAATCTGTCAAAAACAGAACAATATGTAGTAATCTATATCAAACGTATACTTCTGGAACTCAAACAATCACACCAAATTAGGAAGTCCTAAGAAATTTGTGTACCAATCCAGAGCAAAAAGAATCAGATCATAAGATCGTTTCTGTGAATTAAAAAAACTAATTTACTGGGTGCAAAAGTTTCTGATTTTCAGCAGGATCAACAAAACTATCATCGTAAGCTATCCTAAAGGTCTTACTTGGCACTTTATTGAAACAAAAGCTATAAAGCATGATTATTACAGTAGCATAATCATGTGAACACACAAAAACAGTAAGGGTAAATATTGGGTTGTCTCCCAACAAGCGCTTTTCTTTAATGCCTTTCTAGCTAGGCATGATGATGACAATGATGCTCACATAAAAGATAAGAACTGAAACATAACGGGAGCATCATCAAGCATATGACTAGCACATTTAAGCCTAACCCACTTCCTATGCATAGGTATTTTGTGAGAAAAAAACTTATTGGAACAATAATCAACTAGCATAGGAGGGTAAAACAAGCATAACTTCAAGATTTTAAGCACATAGAGAGGACACTTGACACTATTGCAATTCCTACAAGCATATGTTCCTCCCTCATAATAATTTTCGGTAGCATCATGAATGAATTCAACAATATAACTAGAACCTAAAGCATTCTTTTCATGATCTACAAGCATAGAAAATTTACTACTCTCCACATAAGCAAAATTCTTCTCATGAATAGTAGTGGGAGCAAACTCAACAAAATAATTATCATGTGAGGCATAATCCAGTTGAAAACTAAAATCACAATGACAAGTTTCATGGATTTCATTATTCTTATTAGCATACAAGTCATCACAATAATCATCATAGATAGCAACTTTGTTCTCATAATCAATTGGAACCTCTTCCAAAATAGTGGAATCATCACTAAATAAAGTTGACACTCTTCCAAATCCACTTTCATGTTCATCACAATAAGATTCAACATCCTCCAAAATAGTGGGATCACTACTTCCTAAAGTTCACACTCTTCCAAACCCACTTTCATCAATATAATCATCATAAATAGGAGGCATGATTTCATCATAACAACTTTGCATATCAAAACTTGGGGGACAAAAAATATCATATTCATCAAACATGACTTCGCCAAGCTTGTGGCTTTGCATATCATTAGCATCATGGATATTCAAGGAATTCATACTAACAACATTGCAATCATGCTCATCATACAAAGATCTAGTACCAAACATTCTAATGCATTCTTCTTCTAGCACTTGAGCACAATTTTCCTTTTCATCATACTCACGAAAGATATTAAAAATATGAAGCGTATTTGACAAGCTTAACTCCATTTTTTTGTAGTTTTTGTTTTATAAACTAAACAAGAAACAAAAAGATTCGATTGCAAGATTTAAAGATATACCTTCAAGCACTCACCTCCCCGGCAACAGCGCCAGAAAAGAGCTTGATGTCTACTACACAACATTCTTCTTGTAGACGTTGTTGGGCCTCCAAGTGTAGAGGTTTGTAGGACAGTAGCAAATTTCCCTCAAGTGGATGACCTAAGGTTTATCAATCCGTAGGAGGCGTAGGATGAAAATGGTCTCTCTCAAGCAACCCTGCAACCAAATAACAAAGAGTCTCTTGTGTCCCCAACACACCCAATACAATGGTAAAATGTATAGGTGCACTAGTTCGGCGAAGAGATGGTGATACAAGTGCAATATGGATGGTAGATATAGGTTTTTGTAATCTGAAATAATAAAAACAACAAGGTAACTAATAATAAAAGTGAGCATAAACGGTATTGCAATGCTAGGAAAAAAGGCCTAGGGTTTATACTTTCACTAGTGCAAGTTCTCTCAACAATAGTAACATAGATAGATCATATAACAATCCCTCAACATGCAACAAAGAGTCACTCCAAAGCCACTAATAGCGGAGAACAAACGAAGAGATTATGGTAGGGTACGAAACCACCTCAAAGTTATTATTTCGGATCAATCTATTCAAGAGTTCGTACTAGAATAACACCTTAAGACACAAATCAACCAAAACCCTAATGTCACCTAGATACTCCATTGTCACCTCAAGTATCCGTGGGCATGATTGTATGATATGCATCACACAATCTCAGATTCATCTATTCAACCAACACAAAGTACTTCAAAGAGTGCCCCAAAGTTTCTACCAGAGAGTCAAGACGAAAACGTGTGCCAAACCCCTATGCATAGGTTCATGGGCGGAACCCGCAAGTTGATCACCAAAACATACATCAAGTGGCATGTGATATCCCATTGTCACCACAGATAAACACGGCAAGACATACATCAAGTGTTCGCAAATCATTAAAGACTCAATTCAATAAGATAACTTCAAGAGGAAAACTCAATTCATCACAAGAGAGTAGAGGGGGGAGAAACATCATAAGATCCAACTATAATAGCAAAGCTCACGATACATCAAGATCGTTCCATAGAGAGAACACGAGAGAGAGAGAGAGAGAGAGAGAGATCAAACACATAGCTACTAGTACATGCCCTCAGCCCCAAGGGTGAACTACTCCCTCCTCGTCATGGATAGCGCCGGATGATGAAGATGGCCACCGGTGATGGGTTCCCCCTCCGGCAGGGTGCCGGAACAGACTCCCGAGAGGTTTTTGGTGGCTATAGAAGCTTGAGACGGCGAAACTCCCGATCTATCTTGAGATTCGATGGTTTTAGGGTATGTGGACTTATATAGGCGAAAGAAGTCGGTCGGAGGATCCTCGAGGGGCCCACGAGAGTGGAGGGCACGCCCAGGGGGGTGGGTGCGCCCCCCTATCTCGTGGCTTCCTCGATGCTCCCCTGGCTTGCACTCCAAGTTTCATGGGTCACGTTCATTCCAAAAATCATGCTGCTGAAGGTTTCATTCCATTTGGACTCCGTTTGATATTCCTTTTCTTCGAAATACTGAAACTTGCAATAAAACAACAATATGGGCTCGGCCTCCGGTTAATAGGTTAGTCCCAAAAGTAATATAAAAGTGTATAATAAAGCCCATAATCATTCGAAACAGATAATAAAATAGCATGAATGCTTCATAAATTATAGATACGTTGGAGACGTATCATTTAACACTAATATAAATAAATAAATAATGAGTTCATTACAGTACCTTAAAGTGGTGGTTTATTTTCTTATACTAACGGCGCTCATGAGATTTTCTGTTGAAGTTTTGTGTTGTGAAGTTTTCAAGTTTTGGGTAAAGATTTGATGGATATTGGAATAAGGAGTGGGAAGAGCCTAATATTGGAGATGCCTAAGGCACCCTAAGCTGAGATTCAAGGACAACCAAAATCCTAAGCTTGGGGATGCCCCGGAAGGCATCCCCTCTTTCGTCTTCGTCTATCGGTAACTTTACTTGAGGCTATATTTTTATTCACCACATGATATGTGTTTTTCTTCGAGCGTCTTGTATGATTTGAGTCTTTGCTTTTTGTTTACCATAGTCATCCTTGTTGTACACACCTTTTCGGAGAAACACGCATGAATCAGAATTTATTAAGATACTCTATGTGCTTCAGTTATATCTTTTGAGCTAGACAATATTGCTCTAGTGTTTCACTTATATCTTTTTCGAGCACGGCGGTGGTTTTATTTTATAGAAATTGTTGATATCTCATGCTTAACTTATAATATTTTGAGAGTCTTTTATAACAGCATGGTAATTTGCTTTGGTTATAAAATTAGTCCTAATATGATGGGCATCTAAGATGGGTATAATAAAAACTTTCATATAAAGTGCATTGAATACTACGAGAAGCTTGATTCTTTATGATTGTTTTGAGATATGAAGATGGTGATATTAGAGACGTTCTAGTAGAGTAATTTTGAATTTGAGGAATACTTGTGTTAAAGTTTGTGATTCCCGTAGCATGCACGTATGGTGAACTGTTATATGATGAAGTTGGAGCATGATTTATTTATTGATTTCCTTCCTTATGTGTGCAGGTCAGGATCGCGCGATGGTTAACTCCTACCAACCCTTCCCCTAGGAGCATGC
Source organism: Triticum dicoccoides (assembly GCF_002162155.2). NCBI lineage: Eukaryota > Viridiplantae > Streptophyta > Magnoliopsida > Poales > Poaceae > Triticum > Triticum dicoccoides. The sequence continues at coordinate 150,904,414 of NC_041387.1, read as the reverse complement.
GTGTAGTACTTTATTTTGATGACTTGTAGATTTTTGCAATAAGTATGTGAGTTATTTATGAGTAATGTTGAGTCCATGGATTATACGCACTCTCACCCTTCCACCATTGCTAGCCTCTCTAGTACCGCGCAACTTTCATCGGTATCATACACCCACCATATACCTTCCTCAAAACATCCACCATACCTACCTATTATGGAATTTCCATAGCCATTCTGAGATATATTGCATGCAACTTTCCACATTTCCATTTATTATGACACGTTCCATCATTGTCATATTGCCTTGCATGATCATGTAGTTGACTTGTATTTGTGGCAAAGCCACCGTTCATAATTTTTTCATACATGTCACTCTTGAATCATTGCACATCCCGGTACACCGCCGGAGGCATTCACATAGAGTCATATTTTGTTCTAAGTTTTGAGTTGTAAGTAAATAAAAGTGTGATGATCTTCATTATTAGAGCATTGTCCCAGTGAGGAAAGGATGATGGAGACTATGATTTCCCCACAAGTCATGATGAGACTCCGACTAAATTAACAAAAGGCCATAAAAAAGAGAAAAGGCCCAAAAATGAGAGAAAAAGAGAAAAGAGGCAATGCTACTATCCTTTTACCACAATTGTGCTTCAAAGTAGCACCACGATCTTCATGATAGAGAGTCTCCTATGTTGTCACTTTCATATACTAGTGGGAATTTTTCATTATAGAACTTGGCTTGCATATTCCAATGATGGGCTTCCTCAAATTTCCCTAGGTCTTCGTGAGCAAGCAAGTTGGATGCACACCCACTTAGTTTCTTTTGTTGAGCGTTCATACACTTATAGCTCTAGTGCATCCGTTGCATGGCAATCCCTACTCACTCACATTGATATCTACTGATGGGCATCTCCATAGCCCGTTGATACGCCTAGTTGATGTGAGACTATCTTCTCCTTTTTATCTTCTCCACAACCACCATTCTATTCCACCTATAGTGATATGTCCATGGCTCACGCTCATGTATTGCGTGAAGATTGAAAAAGTTTGAAAATACTAAAGTATGAAACAATTGCTTGGCTGAAACCGGGGTTGTGCATGATTAAATACTTTGTGTGATGAAGATAGAGCATAGCCAGACTATATGATTTTGTAGGGATAGCTTTCTTTGGCCATGTTATTTTGAGAAGACATGATTTCTTTGTTAGTATGCTTGAAGTATTATTATTTTTGTGTCAATATTAAACTTTTGTCTTGAATCTTTCGGATCTGAACATTCATGCCACAATAAAGAAAATTACATTGATAAATATGTTAGGTAGCATTCCACATCAAAAATTCTGTTTTTATCATTTACCTACTCGAGGACGAGTAGGAATTAAGCTTGGGGATGCTTGATACATCTCCAATGTATCTATAATTTTTGATTGTTCCATGCTATTTTATCATCTATTTTGGATGTTTAATGGGCTTTAATATGCTTTTTTATATTATTTTTGGGACTAACCTATTAACCGGAGGCCCAGTGCCAGTTTCTGTTTTTTGCCTATTTTAGAGTTCTGCAAAAAAGGAATACCAAACAGAGTCCAAATGGAATGAAACCTTCGCGATGATCTTTCTTGGACCGAAAGCAAACCAGAAGACTTGGAGTTAAAGTGAAAGACACCACGAGGCATCCACGAGGCAGGAGGGCGCACCCAGGGGGTAGGCACCCCCCACCCTCGTGGGCCCCTCATAGCTCCACCGACGTACTTCTTTCGCCTATATATACTCTTATACCCTAAAAACATCAGGGGGAGCCACGAAACCAATTATCCACCACCGCAACCTTCTGTACCCATGAGATCCCATCTTGGGGCTTTTTCCGGCAATCTGCCGGAGGAGGAATCGATCATGGAGGGCTTCTACATCAACACCATTGCCTCTCCGATGAAGCGTGAGTAGTTTACCATAGACCTTCGAGTCCATAGTTATTAGCTAGATGGCTTCTTCTCTCTCTTTGATTCTCAATACAAAGTTGTCCTCAATGTTCTTGGAGATCTATTCGATGTAATACTCTTTTGCGGTCTGTTTGCCGAGATCTGATGAATTGTGGATTTATGATTAAGATTATCTATGAATATTATTTGGTTCTTCTCTGAATTCTTATATGCATGATTTGATATCTTTGCAAGTCTCTTTGAATTATCGGTTTAGTTTGGCCTACTAGATTGATCTTTCTTGCCATGGGAGAAGTGCTTAGCTTTGGGTTCAATCTTGCGGTGTCCTTTCCCAGTGACAGTAGGGGCAGCAAGGAACGTATTTTATTGTTGCCGTCGAGGATAAAAAGATGGGGTTTATATCATATTGCTTGAGTTTATCCCTCTACATCATGTCATCTTTCTTAATGGGTTACTTCGTTCTTTATGAACTTAATACTCTAGATGCATGCTGGATAGCGGTCGATGTGTGGAGTAATAGTAGTAGATGCAGAATCGTTTCGGTCTACTTGACATGGACGTGATGCCTATGTTCACAATCATAGCCTTAGATGTCTTCATAATTATGCGCTTTTCTATCAATTGCTCGGCAGTAATTTGTTCACCCACCGTAATACATGTTATCTCTAGAGAAGCCACTAGTGAAACCTATGGCCCCCGGGTCTCTTTTCCATTATATTGCATCTCTTTTCCATATTGTTGAATCTCGTTTACTATTTTGCAATCTTTACTTTCCAATTTATACAACAAAAATACCAAAACTATTTACTTTATTATCTCTATTAGATCTCACTTTTGTGAGTGACCGTGAAGGGGTTGACAACCCCTTTGTCGCGTTGGTTGCAAGGTTCTTGATTGTTTGTGCAGGTATTCGGTGACTTGTGCATCGCCTCCTACTGGATTGATACCTTGGTTCTCAAAACTGAGGGAAATACTTACGCTGCTTTGCTGCATCACCCATTCCTCTTCAAGGGAAAACCAACGCAAGCTCAAGAGGTAGCAGCCCTGCATCGCACACACAACTAAAATCTAAACCATGTTTGATGTCTCCACCATCGCAAACATTCTGCATCTTTTTGACGGTTTATTTACATCCCTGTTTGTGATTAATGCATCGCACACAGTTTCGTCAAAGGGTCTCTGATCGTAGTGTCACGTTAGGAGCATCCTGCAGTAGTGGTAGATCCTTCTTCATCCAGTTAATCACGAGCTTCTCGATCCCTAGGAAAGCTCCTTCAAGAACACAACACCACCGAGCACGGGCCCCATGGTGGGCGCCAACTATCGTGGTTTTGTCATGGCAGATATCCTAGTGTGAGGACTTGGTCGTGAGGTCAATGCATCTAACTGGTAGCTTGAGAGGTGTTAAGTGGGATGAGAGACGCGAGATTTTACCCAGGTTCGTCCCCTCACGGTGGAGGTAATAGCCTACATCCTGCTTGATTGATATTGATAATCATGACGATCTCGGTTACAAGGGCGAGGTTTCGCTACCTCCATCTCGAGAGCATCTACTTTGATCTTGTCTAAGACTTGTCTACACTTGTCCCAACTTGGGGTGCCCTTGCCCCCTTATATAAGTTGGAGGGGCGGCTTACATGACTAGTCCTAGTAGGATTAGGCCTACTCTATTACAAGTGGAATCCTAGCCTTGCTTTCTTGTAAGGGAAATATTCCTTATGCCTCCCTTCTCAAGTCGCCCACCATAACATGAGTCAGCCTTCCCATGAGCCACCTTATAGGCCGTTGGGTCTTGTCGTTCGTTTGACCCCCCGCCGGGTCACTAAAGAGTCGCAAAGCTCGGGCGGGTCACCCGTGAGTCGCCAAGCCCGGGCAGGTCACCAGTGAGTCGCCAAGCTCCAGCCGGGTCATACATCAGGCTGAGTTACACCGCAGGGTATATCCCGGACATATGGGAAGTCAAATTTTGGGTTCTGAGAAAAGGTGCAGTTTTTTCAGTATTGTATTGTAAAGCTTCTAGAAGGTTCCGTAGGATTACAGAGGGGTCCAGAAGTCCACAAGTGGGTACACCACGACCCAAGGGCTCGCATGGGCTGAGGGAAGCGCCCTAGCCTTATTGGACTAGGCGCACCAAGTCCTCAAAAGCCCATGTGGCTAGGGAAGGGGAAAAAAGGGGAGTCCTATTAGGAATAGGATTGGACTTGAGTCCAAGTCCTCTCACCCTTGGTTGCGCCCCAGGGCTTGGAGGGGCTGTTCCCCACGCCCCTCAACCTATATATAGAGGGGAGGGGGCTCCCCAAGAGCACATACCATGCCCTTGGCGCCCCTCTCTCTCTCTCGTTACTCCGTAGTTCCTCCGTCCTCATTCTAGTAGCTTTTGGTGAAGCCTTGCTGAACTAGCTCCACCACCACCATCACCACCATGTCATCGTGCTGGTTGTGATCCCATCTACTTCTCCGCCTTCTCTTGCTAGATCAAGGAGGAGGAGACACCGCCGAGCCGCACGTGTGCTAAACTAGGTGTCATCCGTTCGGTACTAGATCAATTGGATCGTGATCGCATCACGAAGAGTACAACTACATCAACTGTGTTATATATGCTTCCACTTTCGATCTATGAGGGTACCTAGACACACTCTCTCTCCTCTCGTTGCTATGCTTCTCCTAGACAGATCTTGGGTGTTCGTAGCAATTTTTTGATTTTCATGCTTCGTTCCCCATCACTATGAAGATGCATATAGAGGTTTAGATCGAATTGTTACCAACTCCGAGTTGCACTAAAGATGAGTCGGTGTAGATCATACTTGAAGTCCCTTGAACCATTCACGAATGATCCCTCGAACCGAAGACCGAAAGCACAACCTATCCATAGTTTGCAAGCATACAATATTCATGATCCGGTAGTGTTTCACCGTCCAAAGCTAATTGATGTCGAAGAATTAGAGGAAAAGGATTATATCTAGCTCTAATTGGATCAACTAGAACTAGAACTAGAGAACTAGAGGAGGCTCCAAAAGCTTGTCTACAAAGGGTCAAATCCTCAAGTATATATAGGTTGGAGGAGAGGGAGGGGGCGCCACTGGGGAAAATAAAACCTCCCCCTTTAGCCGGCCAAGAGTAGAGTGAGTTCCCCTCCAATTTGTCCTCCCCTAGCTTGTCCAACAAGCAGGGGGCAAGTGTTATTGGCCCCTAGTGCCCAATAACTATCCACCACTTGGTCTTTTAAGAATCGCTGATATTTTAATAATTATAAAAGCCTGCTAATCATTATTATAGTTTTTATTATTAATTTGACATCTCTTGAAACATTTTTCACCTATATATCAATTTCTGTCATTACCCGAAAAACCCCAAAACCCTTCTGGTAACCCCGAAACGCTTCTGATTCCTCTTGAAATTATTTATAATATTAATGAAACTATTTCAGAAATATTTTCTTATAACTCTAGATCCAATAACACTTGGCAGGTCATGATTCCATTAAGCTTATGACCCTTTAGATTCGGTAAAATATAGACATGACCAAAACCCCTTTCGTTCAATGACCAATAGCAGAACCGTGGACATCCATATTGATCCCTATGAATACATGAATGGCATTCAAGTGAACCTTTGGTTATCATGTGCCATTCCCTTTGCTTCACGGTACTTTACAAAATCCTAGGTGAGATATATCGATATCCTCTTGAGTCATTCTCATGCTCACGATACCGGTACCTTGTTACCGGTTTTGCTTTTCTTGTCGTTGACATGTTCCATATCCCTGTGATGTAGTCACCTGTGTCTAGCCAGATGATGATGGATACCATCACATTGAGAGGGCCCTAAGAATATCTCTCCATCATTGGAGGAGCAAATCCCACTCTTGAGCTATCTAGCCCCTTTTCAAACTTTCATGTGAACCCGTAAGTTGTCATTATGATCACCGCGTTACAGATGACACTTGAGCAATCGCAAAGTTCATCATATGGTAAGAAGTGATGAAGATACTCTCATGGTCTAAGGAACTTAAGCATACATTAGCTCTCCATGATATAATGATTAACTTGTGACAATAGTACCTGATGCGAAGCATCCTATGGTCATCCCCATGGACTTACCTACGTCTCCCACGACACCACATGGACCAATGACTAGAGCTCGAACAAAGGGTATTGAAAGTAAGGTGAACTCATTCCTCTCCGAACTTACACATTTCTTCATATGAGACATGGCTACTACCTCAAGCGGAAACCCTTTGTGTGATTGATATTGTCTTGAACTACGTCGGTATTTCCCCAAAGAGGAAGGGATGATGCAGCATAGCAACGGTAGGTATTTCCCTCAGTGATGAGATCAAGGTTACCGAACCAGTAGGAGAACAATGCAACACCACGTAAACAACTCCTGCACACAAAGAACAAATACTTGCAACCCGACATAAGAGAGGGGTTATCAATCCCTAACGAATAAAAAGATAGGTAAAATTGTAGTAGATTGGATAAATAGATCTCGCGGGAACGCGAGATAAAATAAATAAATAAATAGAAATTCCATAAAGGTATTTTTTGTTTTTTGATTAATAGATATGAAAATAAAAGCGAATAAAAATAGATCTTGAAGGCAAATATAATAAAGAAGAGACCCGGGGGCCGTAGATTTCACTAGTTGCTTCACGAGAAAAATAGCATACGGTGGTTAACCAAATTACTGTTGGGCGATTGATAGAACTTCAAATAATCATGATGATATCCAGGAAAGGATCATTATATAGGCATCACGTCCAAGATTAGTTGACCGACTCCTGCCTGCATCTACTACTATTACTCCGCACATCGACCGCTATCCAGCATGCATCTAATGTATTAAGTTCACAGAAAAACGGAGTAATGCAATAAGAACGATGACATGATGTAGATAAGATCTATATGTATAAATAGACCCCATCTTGTTATCCTTAATGGCAACAATATATACGTGTCGGTTCCCCTGCTGTCACTGGGATCGAGCATCGTAAGATCGAACCCATCACAAAGCACCTCTTCCCATGGCAGGAAAACTTGATCTAGTCGGCCTAAGTAAACCAAATATTTGAAGAAGAAATACGAGGCTATAAGTAATCATGCATATAAGAGATCAAAAGACTCAAATAACTTTCATGAATAAAAACATAGATCTGATCATAAACTCAAAGTTCATCGGATCCCAACGAACACACCGCAAAAAGAGTTACATCAAATAGATCTCCAAGAGACCATTCTATTGAGAATCAGAAGAGAGAGAGGGTGCCATCTAGCTACTAACTACGGACTTGTAGGTCTACAATGAACTGCTCACGCGCATCATCGGAGAGGCACCAATGAGGATGATGAACCCCTCCATGATGGTGTCTAGATTGGATCTGTGGTTTCTAGAACTTGCGCTGGCTAGAATTGATTTTCGTCTACTCCCCTAGGGTTTCTGGAATATTGGGGTATGTATAGAGCAAAGAGGCGCTGTGGGAGGCCACCGAGGTGGCACTACTAGGGAAAAGCCTAGTGGTAGCGCGCGTATTAGATGTATCAGTAGCGCGGGGCGCCATGCTACTGATATAGCGCTACAGCTAACATGTATCGGTAGCGCGTGCTAAACCACGCTACTGCTATACATGGCTAGCAGCAGTGGGCTTTAGCACACCGCGCTACTACTAATATCTGTAGCGCTTTAATCTAGGACGCGCTACTGGTAAGGGCACGCTGCTGCTAACTCTACTCCCCTCGCTACTGTTAGTTTTATTAGTTTTTTCTGCATATTTGTTTTGTATTTGAATAGGCTTTATACAATAATCTTTAGCATATCATACACATACAAATGTAATCATAGCATCAAATCATGTCATCATCATAATCATCATCCAACACAAAAGTGGTCTCTCGTCATGATCTCGAAAATAGTGATACAAGTTCTTGTAACTACATCATCGTCCATCTAAACAATGATATACGCGAGAAGAGCTATCACTATGAGTGAGAGCGGAACTATGCAGTACATGAGTTCACATCCCTCTCTCACACTACCATGATTCCATGAACCTAAATGAACTACTGGCTGTCGCTCGGAAACCGGAAACTGGTACACCTGGGCCTTACACTTCGGACACTCGTCATATACTCCTGGCGTAGCACTTCTTCGCCATCGATGATCTATGCACCTGCATCGTCACATGAGTCGATGATATGCAACATATATAGTTGAGCAACAGAGAGAGACAAACTTGGCAACAATAGAAGCAACATATCATAAGCATAAATAACAGAGTTCTTGGCGCCGGTCTTGATGTCAGTCTCGCATGCGACAGGTGGGCCCAGCAACAACAACCGTTGATCATTGGCAAGGCTCAAATATTCGTCTGCCGCCAGGTAGACGTCGTCGCAATCACCAAAACCCTGTCCTTCATCGTTGCTAGCCATGTTTCCTACGATTAAATCTAGTCAAATAATTCTAGACCTAATAAAATGAATAATGACATAAAAAAGGCCTATGTTTTGCAGGAACGTTGATTCCTTCCCGGTGCGGCAAATCTCGGGACTCGATATGTCCTAGTTTGTAGCACAAGTCATTCCAAAATTCATGAAAAATTTCATCATGACCTTTGCTAAAAAGTGGACAAATCGAGCACCTGAAATTTGCAGGAACGAAAATGAATCAAAATTTCGTCAAAACATAGGCCACTCAGCTTCATTCCCTAGAAACAACAAAAGGCCACTTGGGCACAATCAAACCACTTCAGTGTTGCATATAACATGAGCAAACAATATTGAGGAATTTGCATATAACATGACCACTTCAATGAAAAGATATAATCAACAATAATGGAATATGCAAATGAACATCAATGACATATATCATATAATAGCAATCTTGTTTTATGTTTACATAGCAACAATTACTTTAACCAAGTTTTTGAAAACAAAAACAATTCTATTTTTTGTTTATAGCTAAATGCCATAGCTACTGGTTTTCATTTATAGCTAAATAATTTTGTTTTTTGTCTAAAGCTAAAAGTCTAGGGCTCCATTTTCTCTAACCCTTCTGACCTCACCAAAGTTTCCACAGCAAGACCTTAGTACCTACACCCAATTTCTTCAGAAATATTTAGGTCCACAGTCCAAATAATTCAAATTTCATTTGAATGAAATTTGGAACAGATTCAAGTCCATAGTCCAAATAATTTTTTATAGTTAACCATTTTTTGTTTATAGCCTCTATTAATTTAAAGCTAAATGCTATTTATATACCCTCTCTTAATTTAAAGCTAAATGGAACTACTGTTTAGGCATTTTCATAAAAACTTGCCCTAGCTAATTTCCTAAAAAAATTGCTAATTATTTTTCCTAAATGCTAAAAAAATGCCTACTGCCCTAAACAAATCTAGGGTTCATATGAACACATAGGGTTCATATGAACATCAACACAGCAGAAACATATGAATTGCCCTAGCAGAGAGAGAGAGAGAGAGAGGAGGGTAGTGGAGGGGAGAGGCAGAGCCTTACGGTCGGCTGCGAGGGCAGGCTCGGGCTCGGGCGGCGGAGGTCCTGGGTGGGCTCGGGCGGAGGCAGTGAGGTCGAGGGCGGCCTCGGGCGGCGGTGATGTGGTCGAAGGCGGCAGGGCGATCACGACTGTGATGGAGGAGTTGGGGGATAGGGGGGAGTAGAGGGGGAAAGGACTTAGCGAAATTTTGAGCCCGCGCGGCCGGGGTTAAGTCCAAATAGCAGTAGCGCGTTTTGGCAAAACGCGCTATGGCTAAGTTAGCTATAGCGGTTTCCACCAAAATGCGCTACAGCTATGCCTTTCTATTTTATTTTTATTTTTCTTTTGTTTTTCTTCCAAAACGCGCTACAGCTATGCCTTTCTGTTTTATTTTTATTTTTGTTTTGTTTTTCTTTACATTTTCTTTTTTTCATTTCTCCTTTTGCTATTACTTTCATTTTCATTTACTTTTCTACTTATTTTTATATTTATTTTCTTTTTCTTAGCAGTAGCGCTTTACACCAGAAATGCGCTACTACAATGCATTTAGTAGTAGTGTGCTTTCTATAGAATTTCTATAGAATCATTTCCTGCTGTGTGCACGGCCGAGGTCGCCGGACTCAAACGGGACCTGGAGCAGGCGCAGGGAGAGCTCGGCCTCACGAAGAGGCAGCTCAAAGAGAACAAAGGTTTGTGATTCCCCGTTCTCATGTAATAAAGGATATACAAAATTGGTTATTCTAACGACAAAGCGTTGTGACTTGGTAATAGGGGCCACCACCGAAGTGGCATCTTTGAAGAAAGCGTTGTCCGAGGACGAAGACAAGGCGGCCTTGGAGCACAAGGAGCGCGAAAAGCAATATGCTAGAGTGGGCGAGGTACAGCAAGAGCTCCAGGAGCTCGGCAAGAAGTTCGAGTCCTTGGAGCATGATCTTAAGATGAAAGAGACTGAGCTTGCGAAGGCCCTTGCGAGTGTGAAAGACGCCAAGGCCGAAGCCGAAAAGGCACAGCAGGAAATCCAGGCGGCCAAGAAGATAGCGGCGGGTAAGACATTCTTTATGCAAAGCAAGCATGTGGAGGAGGCGTTTCTTTTACTTACCCGAGTTCGGAGCTCTCCAGGGGCATTCGCAGATCTGCCACGCAGCATATCAGATGTCGCGGAGTTCTACCGAGCCAAGGAGGGGAGCTCAATGGAGAAGCTATTCTGGTCCCAGTATGCTGGGGCCGAACACCCAATGCCTCTGAGTGACCAACTAAAGCAGTTGGTTGAACTCCACAGGGCGGCCGAAGTGGCTATGAAAGATTTCATAGTCCGGATGTGGCCTGGTGAGCACCTGCCCACTAGCTACTTCGGCCTGATCAAGCGGATGGTGAATGCCTGTCCACGGCTTGAAGTGATCAAGCGATCTGTTTGCATTGAGGGTGCCCGCCGGGCCTTTGCCCGTGCGAAGGTGCATTGGGGCAAGGTGGATGCGGAGAAGCTGCTGAAGGACGGGCCGCCGGAGGGCAAGGCGCATCACTGTCCCGAGAAATATTACGATGGCATTATGAAGGGCGCTCGTCTCGTGGCCGTAGAATGTACCAAGAACACGATCTTTGAATGAATGTACTTCTGTCGTTTTTGTAATATAAAGATGAAGTTGTTTGCGCTATATAGCGCTTTTTGATATAAAATATTACCTTCTGTGTGGCTGTTTATAGAATTCTGAAAGTAGGCCAGTCGTCGGCTTCCGCCCCCACGCAACTAGTACTGGGGTGTTCCTGGAAAAACCCGGACACTCTTTATCCAAATTTTTGGTCCCTTAAGGAGTTATCCGGCGCAGCGAACAAGGCAATCGGACTATGCGGCTTTATAACTTTCACTTAGCCTTAGAAGTCTACAATTGTAAATTTCGGCGAAGCCCCTAGAATTCGGAAAGGCGAATTGGGGCGCTAGATACGCCTAAATCGGACGAAGCCGATTCTTTGCCTAAAGCGGAAAAAATCTTTAAGGATTTTAAGACCTCACGAACAGCAACCAGCTCTCGCCGCATCATGCCGGTCAGTTTTCGGCTTTCTCTACTAAGGTGCTCGTCCGGAAGAACCGGACACAATTGCAGTAGTTCTCCGTTCACTATCTTAGCCGATATAATAGAACGTAAGGTACCAAAACAAGGGAGCTGGGCAAACCCAACTATTGACCCAAGACATGATTCGGAGCTGATGCATATAGTGCTATAAGTTCGGGGTGCCGCACTGTTGAAAGTGTTTGGACTTGTCTTGCCGTATTATGGGGCGCTATAAGCAGCCCCTGGCAAACTGAACGTACCAAGGTGTACGGGTGCAATATCAAATAAACATTTATAGGAAAAATGTGCAAATAGGAATAATAAGCTAATGTTATATATTATCTCCCATTGATGAATGATACGATTAAGCGTATGTTTACAATGAGTGTGGTTAAGCAGAAGTAAATAGGACTATTTAACATGTCCTATCCAAGGGCGGGCTGCATGTAGGTATATAAAATAGGTATAACGATCGTGAACAGATTCCACCTGGGTATTTCCTTTTTGCGCAAAGCCTGTTGCCTCCTTGGTTTTCTCTCCTGTGTAAGTCCGACAATCCGGCTCTTCTGAAGAGGCTGCCCTAAAGCATTGTCCTGAAAGATAAGCGGGGATTATTAAAGTATGTTGCGGTTATACCGCATTGTTGACTAAGTCAATGTTGCGCCACTGCATATGCCCATGGTATTTTGAGTGCGTAATTGTGTACGCATGGCAGGAATGCTGCTTTGATGGGGCTTGAGCGGAGGCCAGACTGCTAGTTGCGCTCTTGTCGTGCCTGGCAATCCAGTTGCGGGGTGCTCCGGACTCGCTTGACGGTGTTTGAGGTTGTCGTTGCCGGATTGGTGGTTTGTCGGAGAAGGCCGCATTGTACTTCTGCCGCGAGGGCTGCAGTATGTTCTTCTGTACAGAGAGAGTGGTCCATGTTTCCGTTGACTGTTATGACCCTGCGAGGTCCTGGCATCTTGAGCTTGAGGTATGCATAGTGTGGTACCGCATTGAATCTAGCGAATGCGGTTCGTCCAAGCAGTGTGTGGTAACCACTACAGAAAGGGACGATATCGAAGATTAACTCTTCCCTTCGGAAGTTATTCGGAGATCCGAAGACCACTTCCGATGTTATAGAGCCCGTGCAACGGGCCTCTACTCCTGGAATTACACCTTTAAAGGTGGTTTTGGTGGGCTTGATCCTTGAAGGGTCGATGCCCATTTTGCGCACTGTGTCCTGATAAAGCAGGTTCAGGCTGCTGCCACCGTCCATAAAGACTCGCGTGAGGTGGAATCCGTCAATGATTGGGTCTAGGATCAATGCGGCTAAACCGCCATGACCGATGCTGGTAGGGTGATCCATACGATCAAAGGTGATTGGACAGGCTGACCATTGGTTGAATTTTGGGGCGACTGGCTCCATCGCGTAGACGTCCCGTAGTGCTTGCTTCCATTCCTGTTTGGGAATATGGGTGCCGTAGATCATGTTGACAGTTTTCACCTGGGGGGGAAATTTCTTCTGTCCCCCCGTATTCGTACGCCGGGGTTCCTCGTCATCGTCGTTGTGCAGCCCCTTGTCCTTGTTTTCGGTGTTTATTTTACCGGCCTGTTTGAACACCCAGCAGTCTCTATTAGTGTGGTTTGCTGGCTTGTCCGGGGTGCCATGAATTTGGCACGGGCACTCCAGTATGCGGTCTAGACTGGACGGTCCCTGATTGTTTCTTTTGAACGGCTTTTTCCGCTGACCGGATTTGGATCCATTGAATCCGGCGTTGACTGTCGTGTCTTCAGCGTTGTCGCCGTTGTTCCGTCTCTTATGTCTGTTGCGTTGTGGTTTTCCATTATTGTCACGGACATCCGAGGTGCCGGAATGTGGCGTGGTGCTACTGCGAGCCAACCAGCTGTCCTCGGCCGTGCAAAAGCGGGTCATTAGTGTCGTGAGTGCTGCCATGGACTTGGGTTTTTCCTGGCTGAGGTGTCGGGCGAGCCACTCGTCTCGGATATTATGCTTAAAGGCCGCCAGGGCTTCAGCGTCCAGACAATCGACTATTTGGTTCTTTTTAGTTAGGAACTGAGTCCAGAATTTCCTGGGTGACTCTCCGGGCTGTTGAGTAATGTGGCTCAAGTCATCGGCGTCCGGCGGTCACACGTATGTGCCCTGGAAGTTGTCGAGGAACGCGTCTTCCAGGTTTTCCCAACTGCCAATGGAATTTGCCGGCAGACTGTTTAGCCAATGTCGGGTAGGTCCTTTGAGCTTAAGGGGAATATATTTGATGGCATGTAGATCGTCTCCGCGGGCCATGTGAATGTGAAGAAGAAAATCTTCGATCCATACTGTGGGGTCTGTTGTGCCATCATATGATTCAATGTTTACGGGTTTGAACCCTTCTGGGAATTCATGATCCATCACTTCGTCAGTGAAGCAGAGGGGGTGTGCGGCGCCTCTGTGCCGGGCTATGTGGCTACGCAGTTCGAATGGGTCTAGGTGGCTGTATTCGGCCCGGTCGGACTTGTTGATAGAGTATTCGGCGTGACGATCATCGTTGCGTGTTGGGGCGCGCCCTCGCGATCCATAGATCGATCTTGGCTGTCCTGCTTTGTTTTCCCTTATATCTTGCAGGTCTTGCCTATTGCCCCGGGCCGTAGTGTATTGGCGTGGGGGTGCGGTCTGGTATTCAGGCTGATATGCCGTTTTATCCCGGCCATGAGGTGGCCGGTCAGCCGGGTGGCGCTCGAGTCCGTATTCCTCAGCTGCCAGGACTTCAGTCCATCTGTCTGTGAGCAGGTCTTGATCAGCTTGGAGCTGCTGCTGCTTCTTTTTTAGGCTCCTCACGGTGGCCATAAGCCGGCGCTTGAAGCGCTCCTGCTCCACGGGGTCCTCAGGCACGCTGAACTCATCGTCGCCGAGGCTAATCTCGTCTTTGGAGGGGGCATGTAGTTGTCCTCCTCCAGATATCCGTCCGTCGCCTGTTCATCTGGGCTGACCTACCCGTCTTCCTGCTCGGCCTGCTCGAAGGCGGGCTGATCAGGGTTGTACTCATCTTTTCGGCACCATCTGGATTGTTTTCGTCTCATGTGCTGGTATTGCTATGGCGGCGCTTGGAGCGGCGCCGACGACGCCCATGCTTTGCTTTCTCCCCTAAGGGGTTATCCTCCGTTGCCTCATCGCCATTGGTTTCTTTCGGAGTGTCCACCATATATATATCATATGAGGAGGTGGCTGTCCACCGCCCCATGGGCGGTGGTTCCTGTTCTTCTCCTACATCGTCATCCATACCGTCGATGTCTTCGGAGTCGAAGTCAAGCACGTCGGTTAAATCATCGACCGTGGCAACGAAGTGGGTGGTGGGTGGGCAACGAATTCCTTCGTCGCCTGCTTCCCACTCGAGCCGGACATAGTTCGGCCAAGAGTCTGTTGACAAAGAGATAGACTTTAACGAGTTCCACACTGCCAAAGGGCGAGTGCTGGAAGATATCCGTAGTGGTGAACTCCATTACAGCAGCCCAACCAGGTTCGGCGGGCTCAGGAGTGCGCGGACCGAAACCTACAACCGGATACGAGTCCGGGGGTCCGGTGTCACAGGCTTCTTTGGGGGTGAGGACTGTGTTCGGCTCTATCGCCGATGAGTGTGTGGCCCGCAGGGCGGGGTCCATCCACCCGTCCTTGGGCAATACCGTCTGCTCCGGATTTAGGTCTGGGGCTACTACAGGGGTGATATCCCGAGCATTGTCCGAAAGTAGGTCTAAGCCGTGCTCATCATGATTGTCCGGTGCTCCGGGCGCAAGCTCGAACCCGTTGAAGATCAAGTCTCCATAGATATCGGCCGTGTAGTTCAGGTTTCCGAACCTGACCTGGTGGCCAGGGGCGTAGCCGTCGATCTGCTCCAGTTGGCCAAGCGAATTGGCTGCAGTGCGAAGCCGCCGAACACGAAGATCTGTCTGGTAGAAAAGTCTCACCCTAGACCGTGTTGTTGACAATTGAAGGGGCCATCAAGCCTTGCAGCGATGACATAGAGGAACTCCCAATGAAAGCACCAATGTCGGTGTCAAAACTGGCGGATCTCGAGTAGGGGGTCCCGATCTGTGTGTCTTAGGCTGATGGTAACAGGAGGCAAGGGACACAATGTTTACCCAGGTTCGGGCCCTCTCGATGGAGGTAAAACCCTACTTCCTGCTTGATTGATATTGATGATATGAGTAGTACAAGAGTTGATCTACCACGAGATCGTAGAGGCTAAACCCTAGGAGCTAGCCTATGATGATTATGATTGTGATCGTCCCTCTAAGGACCAACCTCTCCGGTTTATATAGACACCGGAGAGGGCTAGGGTTTACATGGAATCGGTTACAAGGAAGGAAATATAATATCCAGATCGCCAAGCTTGTCTTCCACGCAAAGGAGAGTCCCATCCGGACACGGGACGGAGTCTTGAGTCTTGTATCTTCACGCTCCAACAGTCCGGACAAAGTATATAGTCCGGCTGTCCGGATACCCCCTAATCGAGGACTCGCTCAGTTGACAAGATCTTTCGCTTACATAACTATGAAGAAGAAAAGAAGATCGCCATGGCATCTCTTGAGTTCCAAGACTATGTCCTCATTTGGTGGAAGCAAGTCATTGAGCGTCGAGCAGTAAGAGGTGACCCACCCATCACAACATGGAATCAAATGAAGGACGTCATGAGAGCGCGCTTTGTGCCCACGTACTATAGTCGCGACCTCTTCAAGAAGTTACAACTCCTCAAGCAAGGCACAAAGTCGGTTGAAGAGTACTATAAGGAAATGGAGATTGCCATGATTCAAGCTAATGACACAGAAGATGAGGATCAAACCATGGCGCGATTCTTGAATGGACTCAACCATCCTATCAAGAGGACTTTGGATTTCCAACCGTACACGAACCTCCTCAAGCTAGTGCACCAAGTTACCAAGGCGGAGAGACAAGTGCAAGATGATTACAAGTATGCCAAGTACTCTTCCAAGACATACAACTCCTACAACCAAGCTTCAATGACTACAACGCCTTCTACATCAACCAAACCTTCTACAAGCAAGGGCGACAAGTCCAGCTACAAGAAATCTTCGTCAACTTCGACACCAAGTTGTCCTTCCACTACAAGCAACTTCAAGCTGAGAGCTCCATCATCAATGACTCCAAACGATGAGACCGACAAGACAAGTTCCATCAAGTGTTTTACTTGCCAAGGCCGAGGCCACAAGACATACCAATGTCCCACAAGGTGCACCATGATTGCCAATGACGATGGCACATACGATTCTATGAGCGAAGAAGAAATGGAATCCCTTGAGCATGTAGCCATGCACCGGCGCATGAATGAGGATGAAGATGACCAAGTCTTTTGTGACAATGATTCGAGCCCCGCTCTCGTTGTCTCCAAGGTCTTGACGCTTCAACATCAACAAGAAGAAGACCAACGTTGCCACATCTTCCACACCAAAGCGGGCATCCATAGACGTTCCCTGAAGGTCATCATCCATGGAGGAAGTTGCCACAATTTGGCAAGTGAAGAGATATGTTCCAAGCTACAATTGGTCAAAATGAAGCATCCTCGTCCCTATAAGGTCCAATGGCTTAGCGACTCTGGCACAATTCAAGTGGAACACACCGTTCAAGTCTCCTTCAAGATCGGAGCATATGAAGACACCTTGGAGTGTGATGTGGTTCCCATGTCCGTTTGCCATCTCCTACTTGGATGACCTTGGCAATTCGACCGCGGCATCATCCACAATGGGTGAACCAATCACTATAGTTTCAAGATGAAGGGAAAGGAGTACGTGCTACGACCTATGTCACCAAGCCAAGTGATCGTTGACAAGCAAGCAACCACCCATCATGGAGAGAATAGTGAAAGAGCGAGCCACCAAAAAGAGAGTGAGCGCCACGAGCCAAAATTGAGTGCCTCCATGATGAGCGACAAGAAAAACTTAGTGCTATTTGCTACCAAAAGTGAGATGAGAGAAGTGTGTGAGAACCCATCAAGTGTTATGCACTCTATCCTAGTGTGCAAGGATGGAGCGGCAAGGAATAACACCGCTCACTATCTACCTTTAGTGTTGTGTTCTCTATTGCAGGAATTCAAGGACGTATTCCCAGATGAGCTACCTCCGGGCCTACCTCCACTATGCGGCATTGAACACCGAATCGACCTCATTCCCGGTGCACCGTTACCGAAAACACACCCTACCGCGTCAACCCCGAAGAAACTAAGGAAATACAAAGGAAAGTACAACAGCTCATTGACAATGGGCATGTACGTGAAATCTTAAGTCCTTGTGTCATCCCGGTTATTCTTGTGCCTAAGAAAGATCACTACAAAAAAAAGACACATCCGTGACATTTTGGGCCGAACGAAAAAAAAATTTGTCATACATATGACACTTCTATGACGATAATTGTGACAAAACCCAGTATCATCATAGATGTGGTGGGCTCCTACTTCTATGACAAAAAATCATGACAGAAAATGGGCTTTTCGTCCTGGGCGGGCCGGAGACGCAGCTGCATGACATTCTTTGGGCTGTCCATGATGGAAAAAACCGTGGTAGAAGCAAGGGGGAGGAAAATTTGGGGGAGTTGCCGATTATGGTGGGAGAGCGATACGTGTTTCTCTCGTACAGGTACGCGCGTGTGTGCGAGGCGTAGGCTCTAACTGAACCCGAGCGAGGCATTGGGCTCTAACTGAACCCGAGCGATTGCACTGCAGGCTACGCGTTACTGAACCCGAGCGATCGATCGATGGCTGTTAACTGAACCCGATGGAGCGATTCCTTCGCTACTGCTGCTAACTGAAGCCGATCGATTGGATGAATAGTGAGCGTTGCGGGGGGTTTGGATGAACAGTGAGCGGTAGCATTGCCTCTGGATGAACAGGAACCCGTGGTGTGGAGGGCTGGATGAATAGTAGACGGTGGAGGGGTGGTTGAACAGGACCCCGTGGTGTGGATGGCTGGTTGAACAGTAGACGTGCCCGTGGAGGGGTGGTTGAACAGTAGCCGGTGGAGTAGCGCGCGGTGGAGGCTGGATGAACAGGAGCCCGTGGAGGCTGGAGGAGGTCGACGGTAGCCCATGGAGGCTGGAGGAGGTCGATGGTGGAGATGAACACTATCCCGTGGAGTCCAGTTTTGTGGTACGCCACACCCCTCCCGATCAACAGGACCCCCGTTTCGACCGTAGGAGGTCCATTTCGTCCATTTTGCGGTACGCCACACCCCTCCCGATCAACAGGACCCCCGTTTCGACCGTAGGAGGTCCGTTTCCTCCATTTTGTGGTACGCCACACCCCTCCCGATCAACAGGACCCTGTTCCGAACGTAGGAGGTCTGTTTCGTCCATTGTGCGGTACGCCAGGCCTCGTTTCCATCGCCTGTTCCGTCTAAGCCGGTTGGCTCCCACGCGTTCCGTTGCCTCCCGATGAACATGACGCATTCCGTTGCCTCCCCATGAACACGACGCATTCCATTGCCTCCCCATCAACACGACGACGACTCTGTTTCTATGTTCCGACCCAGCCATGTACGTATGCGCGAGTAGGTGTTCGAGACCCCGATCGTATGTACGTAAGTGGCCGTATTTTCTTTCTTGCACCCTGGCCGTTGTATGTACGTGTACATGCTATGTGCGCGCCTCTACTACGACACGTGCGCGCCTCTACATCGACCAGTATGTGCGTACATGTTCGCGACCAGGATGACAACGCTACGTACACTTCGACCAGGTGGGTCCCGACTGTCAGGCACTTCCTTGCCTACGAAGATGTAGCTGGTGGGTCCCAGCAGTCAGGGGGGCGAATCGTTTTTTTTGCCCGGATGCAATTCCTTGCGTGCGAAGGTGTAGCTGCTGGGTCCCAGCAGTCAGGGGGAGCGAATCATTTTTTTTTGCCCAGACGCACTTCCTTGCGTGCGAAGGTGTAGCTACTGGGTCCCAGCA